>NC_000075.6:43608885-43881385 GCF_000001635.26 Mus musculus
GTGGATAGAATGGAGTAGGGTGGGGTGGCGCAGGATACAAAAGACCCTCTGGCATTCATAAGCAGTCCAACCCAGAGCCTCAGTGTAGTCTGTGTCTCCCAAAAGCAACATGGAACTGAATAGACAACACACCAGAGCCCTTGTCACAGCAGCAGAACGGCCACAAGCTCTACAGCTTGTCTGAAGGCTTCTTGCACACATCACTCAATGGTTGGAATCTGTGTCTTGATAGCAGGACAGATACTTTCTAGCCAGTCACTGTGGAGGAGCTGAAGGGACGAAAGCACTCAGAAAGGTGGCAGTCTCTTTCACATTTCTCAGCTGTGAACCCTGTGGCTGGCCCTGGCTGCCTTGGGCTCCGGCTCAGGGAATAAGGAGGTTTCTAAAGATCAGCCTTCAGGAGAGACAGCTCCCGCTCCCAGCTCTGCAATGCTCTGCCACCCAGACCCTTCCCTGCTCCATTTACCATCACTGTCGTGGGCACTGGGCGCCAGGAAACAGGCACCTGGACGTTAGCCCTTTTGAAAGGGCCCTCTTTCCCCAGCCCCCAGGATGCAGCAGTCCCATTCCACAGCATCCTGGCTTCCTGAAACCTACATGACCTGAAGAATGCAGTGCAGTATCCTAGCTCCCAAAGTGAAGGTATTTGGAGACAGAGCTTAATCAGAGTGGTGGGTGGGGTCTGATGGGTCGGATGGCTGATGTCCTTACAATTGGTCTAGTGATTTTTAAAGAAGAACCCAGCCAGGTTTGCTTTCCTCTTCTCTGCACAAGGTCACAGTAAGAAGGTGACCACATGTAAACCAGAGCACCATCAGCCAGCACTTTGTAGTCTTGGACCTCTGAGTCTCCAAAACTATGAAAAACTGCCATTTAATCAGCCAGCCTCTGGTATAGCCAATTTCTAGGCTCATCATTTCCATATCCATATGGTAAACCAACCAAAGACTGAGAATATTTGAAAGAAAACTGTGTCTGTGTGGAGCATGCACAGACTCTGCCCTCCATTGTTATTTTCTAAATAGTATGGCCAAGAAACTACTGATATTCTGTTTAAACTGGAGATCAGACCCAAGACCCTGCACATGCTAGAAAAATACTTCACCACTGAGCTCTACCCCCTAGTCCACCATTTGTTGCCTTAACTGTTACAAGTATCCTAGAGATGTTTTTTAAATATTTAGGAAGAAGTCCAAAGGCTCTATGCAGACACTCTACCATGTTAGTATTCTTTAACACGTATTTGTTTTGTATCTGTGCTTATGTATATATATGATGTACCAATGTACACATGTGGAAGTAAGGGGACAAGAGTAACGTGAAAGAGTCTGTTTTTTCCTTCTATCCTGTGGGTTCTCAGGATCAAAACTAAGTCTCCAGGCTTGGCACACATGTCTCCATCCACTGAGCCATCTCACTGGCCCACTAAACCATTTTATATAAGGAGCATGAGTGCTCAGGGATTTGGGTATTTATGGGGGTCCTAGGATACCCCTGCAGCCCTATGTACCAAACCATGACTGTATTCTGTAATAGCAGATTGGGCTGATGAAGGCGCAGGGGTGGTTGGCTAGCCTTTATTTCATGAGTACCCTAGACCGTAAGCACGGGTGGACTCAATCTTGTGTGTCTACCATGTTAAAATTGATGGATTAACAATCCATCGTGTAATCTAATATATAACTTAAAGCAGGGTACAGCCTGATCTCAACACTTCAAATTCCTTCTGACACACCCAGAGCCTCTACTCAGGGCCTAAACTGTATGTACTCAAGCAGTATCGTGACAGGTAAACAGGAAAGTACTGAACCAGGTATCTGCAACCTTGATTGGACTGACACTCACAGTGTCTCATTTTCCCACTTGCAAAATGGAAGCAGAATGCACCCTTGTTGCACCCCTTGCTTGAAGATGCTATGAGTGAGGTTCCTATGGGATGATGGGAAGGACAATGTCTGGACATATTTGTGCTCTGTAGGACTGTTGCAAAGGGAGAAGTCAGCTTGCTATCAATTGCTAAGCTGGCCAAGGGTGGTCCTGAGGTGGCAAGACAGTTAGCCCCCACAATGGCCAGCTGTTAGAGTTCCTGTCTGACATTCCCCACCTGCTAACATTCCTCAGACCCAAGAATCCAGCTTATCCATGGCATGTTCTGGCCTGAGCACGTCCCTGTCAATGGACTCTGAAATGCCCGTCTGTTTCTCCTAGGGCAGATTAAGTTTCATCTTTTTGTCTTTTTTGTTACTAAGCCATTTTTGCTCATCAAACCTTGCTCTCTGAAGTGATTAAGCCTAGGTCCTGTTTAGAAGAGAGGCTAGCTGGGTGGGTAGCGTTGGCACACACCTGTAATCCCAGCACTTAGGAAGCAAGGGCAGGCAGATGTCTGTGAGTTCAAAGCCAGCCTGGTCTACAGGGTGAGTTCCAGGACCACCAAGGCTACACAGAGAAGCCCTGACTTGAAAAAACAAGGGGAGGGTATAAGAGCCCTATTTTGCTTGCCCTGGCATTTGTCACTCTCTTGGTGACAAGAACGAGAGAGGAGATTCAGAAGCAGATCTTCAGTGGCCTGCCCAAGGCTGACCCCTCTGTCGTTGCCTGTACCCTTAGGCCAATAGGCCACGCTGGACTAGCAACACTATGGAACAGGATCGTGACCAACTGATTAAGAACTGTGACTTTCAGTGACATGGGACTGCTGGGGCTGCAATGGATCCCCCACCCAGGGACCCCAGATGCCCTCAGCCTGTGCCCATGTGCCTAGTTCCCAGGGAATCAAGCAGGGTATGAGCTGGCCTGCTCCTTCTCTTGCCTCTATCCTTGGCCTTTAATATTCATGAGCCCTCCCTGCAGGGGAGCTAAAAATGTTCCGCTCCTAAATCTAACTGCTTCGTGGAAGCCTAATTAAATTCTTTGGTAGAAAGGGGAAAAAATGACCTTCAAAACTGCCAAAACTAGTCAGAGTGGTGTGTCCCACAATCCCTTCCACTCCCCTGCCTTCCCACTGCTGGGGTGCATCCTCTGTGATAAGGTTCTCCACTCCTCCCTAGGGCTAAGTGTCCAAGGTGCTCTAGAGGGATACCACAATGGCCAGACTGCCTCCAGTGAGAGAAACAGAGATGACTAGGTGGTTGCATGCATTTGACTGACAACTCGGATTTGATCCCTGGGACCCACACAGTGGAAGGAGAGAACCAACAGCAGAAAGTTGTCTTTTGATATCCACATGCAAACCATGGCATGCTCACGGTGTCTGGTGTGTCGGGGCATACATGTGGCCACACACATACACACGCAGCATACAGGTAATAGAGAAAAGTGATGGTTTTGGGGCCTCAGGGTCTGGATGACCTTAGTGTTCACTAGAAATATTCATCTTAGTGAAAGGCTGGGATTCAAAGGAAGAGGAATGGCCGTAGGAAAGGCTGGCACTGGTGGAAAGAAGAGCAGCCATCCTTTTACATAGAACCCTGTGTTGCGGTGTGTTCTGGAAACCTCATTAATGTATCCTAAAAAACCCACAGAGGATGTGTGCTTGAGAGCCTGAGATTGGAGCTCATACCCCAGCTAGGTCTTTCATTTATAAGGGGCAGTAGGCAAACACACACACACACACACACACACACACACACACACACACACACACACCCTGCAAGAACAGTGGTTCTCAACCTGTGGGTTGAGACCCCTTTGGTGAGTCAAATGACCTTTTCACAGGGGTCACCTAACAGATATCCTGCATATCAGATATTTACATTACGATTCATAACAGCAGCAAAATAACAGTTGTGAAATAGCAACGAAGATAATTCTATGGTTGGGGGGTCACTCCATGAAGAACTGTATACTAAAGGGGTGCAACATCAGAAAGGTTGTGAACCACTGGCCGAGAAGCTGGTAGGGGATGCTGCCTCTTTTTGAAGGTTGCTGAGCCAAAAGGTCTGACTGTCCTGTCTTTCTCTGTGACAGGGAAGGCTGTCACAGAGAAGGCTGAGGAGGAGATAAAGGTACAAAGCCCCTTGCTTGAGCAGGATCAGGGCTTACACCCTGGAGAAAGGTTTCTCAGAGCCCGAGAAGTCACTGTGACAAACCCGAGAGAAAGGATTCGAGTTCAGCTGATCCACTGCTTTGGTCTGAGGTGAGGGAGGACATCCTGATGGGAAGAGCATGGGGAAGAGACTACACATCTCATGGCACCCAGAAGCAGGGGAATAACAGAAAGGACTAGGTCCAGACAAACCTTCAAATGTGTGCCCCTAATAAACCACTTTCTCTAGGCAGACCACCCCCTCCTGAGCCTCCTGACTCCTGACATCATCAGATGATAACTCCATTGATGGGTTGATTAGGCTAAGGATGACATCAGAGCTCTTATGATCTCACCATTTCTCAGGGATTGGATTCACCACCTGGGGACTGAGTCTTCAACACATAAGACCACCAGAAAACATAGCCCATCCAACCCAAAACAGAACCCACAAACCCCTCTGCATGAGAAGGAGGAGGCTGACTGGAACTCCCAAAGCAGAAAGCTGAAAAAGATGTGAGGCCTGGCAGTGCTGGGCCCTGGCTCTCCTCCGCCCTCTTTGAGACATGCTGCTGCTATAAAAGTTCCACTTGTCTGATAGAGGAGGGGAGTCAGAGTCTGAGGGGCCACTGTTCTCTCTTCCATTCCAGGAAGAGGTCATTATTATGGATAACTAGATAGGACCTAAGGAATCGTTTGCAAACCGTGTCACAGCCCACAGTGATGTTAGTGTGAAATCCCTGGCTTTCACCTGACCCATTCACTCCCAAAGCAAAGTCCTCACACTCAGTTTCTGGGTTACTCTGAGTCTACCAGCATAGACCCCGACTCCAACTCCGTGTCTGCATTCTCAGGGGGTGACCAAATACTTCCAAAAGGCAGGGCCACTACACTAGGCAGGCAACACACATCAAAGAGTTTGCTCCAAGCAACCAGGGAATTCACTGCACTCTTCACTCCTGGCCTCACTTTATCTGTCCCTCCACCACCACGACCACCCCATCCCTAGTTACTTCTGGGTTACCCTTTTACTTATTTGTTCTTGACCTGAGGGCTTCCATCTGGCACCTCCCCTCCTCCACCCCTACTCTCCCCCTCCCTCATGGCTTCATTCAAGGACAATTGCCAGACCAGCTCATAGTTCCTACCCTAGACCTGGTTTCCAGACAGGCTGGACCCTCATTTTACTCTGAACCCCACAGTCTGGAGCTAATTTTAAACACCTCTAAGTGTTGGAATCTCAACCCTGGAGTAACTTTTTAATCCCCAAGAGGTCTGTTCCTGGTCTTGATGCCTTTGGGACCTCCAGTGTACCGTGAGGAGGAGTCTTGAATGGTTCCTGAAGAGTGAACAGGAGTTACCAAGCTAGATGGACAGGAATTGGTTGGATAAAGGAGGAAACGCACTGATAGTACTATGCTGGGCCGGGATGGGTGATGGGGATATTAGGTGACCGAGATGGCCTGATCACCTTCACACTCCTCAGTGTGGGTGAGGACTGGGTGAGGACTCTGGTGAAAGAGCAGTAAACAGTGAAGATGAGGGTGGTTGGGCGTACATATGTGCACAGACAGGCCATGATGATCCCAACAGTGCTCCCCTGACCATGGCAATCCCAAAAGTGCTCCCCTGACCATCGTGATTCCAACAGTGCTCCCCTGATTATAGCGAGCCCAAAAGTGCTCCCCTGACTATAGTGAGCCCAACAGTGCTCCCCTGACCCTGCCCATGGCACCCTCAGGTCCAATTCTTTCTTCAGTGACTTCCTCAGAGATGGTTCTCCCAAGGGAGCATTGTACTCCTTCTCCAGCTTTGCCTCCACCAGCTCTGTATATATAATAGTGTCCCAGCATGGAGAATGAGAGCACCCACTGCTCACACTTGATTCTCCTCCTGTGCCATTTTTGAGACCCTTAAAGCAAAGGTGAACATATAGTGCCACCCCAAACCTGCCCCCCTCCCATCTCAGAATGAGACCCAGCCATCTCTGGCCAGCCCACGGGGAAAGACCAGGGTGACAGCATGTCCTCATTTTTGGAAAACAAAGATACTTGGATGACAATCCTGTTGGTCAGTCCATCTGGCCTCATGCCAGGGGGTATGGAGGTGTCCTAGAACAAATGAGGCCATCCAGGTCCCCTCATCAGATGGAAACAGGGTCACCATCCTCTACAGAAGCCCCTTCGGATACTCTTAGACAGGTGACCTAACAGCTGGCCAGATGTCACTCTGAAGACTAAAAATAAACTATGTTTCCGACATGTGGATTAAAACAAAAGGGTACATACTTCTTGCTCTATTACAACAAATTTAATACTGGAACAAAACTTCCATTTGGGAGACAGCTCTTGTTATGTAGCCCAGGCTGGTCTCAAACTTGTGGTCTTCCAGCCTCTGCCTCCCAAGTGCTGGGATTTCAGAGATGGGTCACTAGCCTGGCGGATCTTGATATTGCTGCCATGCCCCATCCAATCTCTGCAGACAGTTACTTCTGTAAATCTGGGCTTGGTTCTCCTCTCTTCCTTTACTGCAGTTGCTGAAGTGGGCATCCTAGAACCCTCCAGAAATCCAGCCATGCCTCCAGCTGCCTGGACACTTAGAGCTTCTGGTACCCAGCTGGGTCTTTCTCCGTAAGTGCCCTTGGGAGCAAAAAGGCACCCTTCTTTATGGCAGGTGTCCTCCATCAACGTAGGTACCACATCTTCCAGGGCAGCCTGGAGCTGGTCTGGCCCAAGGGAAAGGGAAGGCAGAGGCTTCACTGCTCTGCCTCTGTCAGCCACCTTGCAGGGGAGGCGGTTGAGATCGCCTTTGCCCATCCTTGCTTTCCCGTCTCCCTTACAGGTGTTCTCTGAATGCCCTCCACAGATCTCTATCTTGAAGTCTGCTTTCTTAGGACCCCAAACTGAGACAGACACCAAGGTGTAGTCAGCAGACACTCATACGGCACAGCGCCCTAATGCATAGGACTCAATTAGGGAGATCTGCTGCGAGTCTCCTTGGGGGTCATTATTTCCCAGCTCTCGCTGAACATCAAAATCAGATGTAGGATCTAAAAAGAAGAAAAAGGTCCTGAAGCCAACTCCACTTCCCTCATTATGATTCAGTACAGAGTCCTGCAGTTTACCAACTCCATGTTTCTGATAGACAGTCAGGGCTGAGGACCAGGGAGGGCATCTTTCTTCATGGCCACCATCCCTGAAACCTACAATTTCAGAACCATGAAACCTTGAAGGGCAAAGTGAGTGTCCAAGGGCAGATGGTAGCTTAGTTACCCAATGGGCTTTCAACTATGTCATCTTGACTTGACTGTCAGGGTCACTGCCTCAGAGTGGCCTGAAAACCTTGATTGCTGCTCTTTCTAGCATAGGTACAAGGTCATCACATTTATTAAGTAGATTCAGGGACATCAGGCAGATGTGAGCTGATGCTCCATTCATGGTATAGCTGTGAGTATCTGGGACAGTCCTCAGTTCACTGTGGCAATCTGAGAGGACTTCCAGGAGGTGGTGGGCTCTGAACTAGATGGTGAAGAACAGCAAGGCTTCAGATGGGGGAGCCCTTGGTAAGGATGCCAGACCCCAGGATGGTTGTCTCAATCAGTGTTCAGCCAGTTGCTAAGGAAACCAGTCCTGATCTGTATTCTCATCCTCTTTCTGGCATGACTGGGCATTTCAGGCCCTCTCAGACTCATGGACCAGCAGGCAGTGATTGCCTGCATTTTATAAGAGCACATTTTGTTCTAAAGATTAAAATGTAGGCAAGGGTTGGTTGGAAATTTGCTTAATCCGCACTTCATTAGCCCTGCTTTTCTCAACGGATGGGAGTCTCACAGCCATGTGGCTTTGCTACTTACAAACTATGCAACCTTAGCCTCTGCTTGACCACTCTGAGCCTCTATTTGTTTGGCCTTAAAATGGGCACAAGAATTCTTATCTTCCTGCCACCACCCCCCCTCCCGCTGGATTTTTCACAAGGATGGAGTGGGATCACAGTCGCAGTGAGGTTCTCGGTAAAGGGCAAAGCTCATTCCAAGCACAGGCTGCTGTGATTTGTCTCATTTCCCTTCTGAAAACCCCAGATGCCAAAGCCAACGAGATCACTGCCACTGCTCAGAGCACGGCATCGAGCTCCCCACATCATCCTAGGAGTGGAGACAAGACCGTAGTCCTCATATTCCACTCAAAGACTTTCTCCAATATGGTAGCCCCTCTTTTCCAGTGTCTCCACTCTGTCAGTTCTTAGGCTCTGCGAGAAATCAAGCATTTTCTCCCAAATATGCGCTCCTTGATGTACCCTCCATTCCCACTGCAGCAGCCTGGCAGCTGTGCCCTCCCCACTTCCATGCCCTCACCAGGCCTTTCCCTCTGCTTTTACTCCTCTGGACTGCCTAACTCAGCTTGAGGTCAGTCCTCCCAGCTAGCTATCACCTGCTACCTAGGAAAGGTGGGCTTCTCCTGCTTAGACCCCTGGAGGGGCATTACTCTCTGATGCATTCGGAGCAAGGCATTTAGTTAAGCACACGCTGCAGAAGAATTCTTGACCACGACCACTATGCCAGTCAGTCACGATGGAGAGGTGGGGCCACTCATGGAAGCTGGGGCTGGGAGCTAACTCAGGATTCTCAGCCTCTGTTCCTTGCCTCTAGCCTCATCTCTCCACCTATAAGCTGAATCTCCTGCCTGTAGAATCTTTCCACTGAGCTGTTAGTCACTGTGTCCCCAGTGTCAAGCCCTAGGAGACCCTAACGCGTCCCATCCCTCCCCCCCAACCCCCATTCCCAAGCACTCTTCCCCAGGTCCAAAAGCCCAGCTTAAGCTATAGATTCTGGGAGAGACAGGTCACGTCTACCACCCCGAGGTGCAGTGCGAGCCAAACTAATCAATGGCAGAGCGGTAGATTAAGGGGCCCTGCTCAAAGCCATCCATCACTGTCGTTTACCCGGGCCTGTCAGGCTGCAAATGGAAAAGGAGATGATGTGAAACAACCCATCTGCAGGTTCTTAACGCTCTTTACAAATTGCCGTAGTGAATAACTTGTTGCCTGTATTTATCCCTTTTCAAATTGTCTCTTAGCTACAGTCATCCGTCTTCATTCTACACCCTGATGGCATGCGCACTGCCAGTTGGGCAACCTCATTATTTTGCTGATGTGGCTGCCTGGAGGAGGAAGGGGAGAAAGAGAAGGAGAGGGGAAGAGAGAGAGAGGAAAGAGAAAGAGAGAAGGGGAAACGGAGGAGGAGGAAAGAAATGAAGGGAGACGGAAGAAGGAAGAGGGGAAGGAGAAAAGGAGGCAATGGGATGTGAGCCGTAAAGTGGGGGAAGGCATCAGCTGTAGAGCTCACCCTGGGCAGGAGGCAGGTCAGCTCAGGCCCCACTCCTCTAGGCTCAGCATGAGAGAAGAACTGCTTCCTCCTCCACGGAGTCTGTGGACAGGAATGGACTTCCCCAGCACCCCAGTAGCTTGATCAGAGGTTACAGTCAAAGATCAAAGTCACAGAGTGTGACCATCCATTGTCCTGCTCTCAAAAGGGGAGTCCTCTGCAGTATGACAGTAAGCTGTTCTCATCTTGTTGTCGTTGTTGTTCTGTTGTCTGTCTGTCTGTCTGTCTGTTTGTCTGTCTTGACAGGGTCTCACTCTGTACCTCTGGCTGGTCTAGAATTCTCTGTGTAGCCCGGTTGACCTCACACATGATGAGTCTCCTTGTGTTGTTAGTTTCCAAGCTCTAAGACTGCAGGTAAGCTACCCACTCCTCTGGTGGCAAGCTTTATGCATTACATCATCTTGAACATTTCTCCCCACTCAACCTTCACGTGGTGACTCCATAGTTTCCAGTGAGACCCTTCAGCAGGCTTTGATTCCCATGCCTTGGGTCCTGCTGCCACCATTCTTTCTCCTCCAGTTCGGAGACACAGCTCTAAGCTCTGTAAAGGATGTTTGTATTTCCCTATTTCTACATCGGAACCCACCCTCAGGTGATGGTATTAGGACACAGAGCTGTTGACAGGTTCTTAGGTCGTGAGGATGGAGCCCTTATAAACAGGATTAGTGCCTTTGCAAAAGGGTCCCTGGGGAAATATCTCATTATGTAAGCCTCTGAGGGCACAGCAAGAAGACATTGTCTCCGAACCATAAACCCCATTAAACACAGACTATAGCAGCACCTTGATCTTTGACTTTCCAGCCTCCAGAACATTAAGAGATAAATTACTATGATCTATATGCCCTTCAGCTTTAACCAAGTAAGATATCTACTCACTAGTCAGTCTCCACCCTTCTCATTGTCATAGTAAATTGAACAGTCTGTGAAAGGCCTCAGTATTGCATCCCTCAGTTAAGGCCTTCAGTGACCCCTGGATCAGAGCCACACTGCCACCCTGCCCAGGGCACTGTGAAGGTCACGGGTGGTGCTGTAGAGATTTCTATTGAGCTGGAGACATGCTCATCTGGTAGAGTACTTTTCTAGCATTCATGGGGCCCTGGGTTCCATCGCTAGCACCACAGGAGCCAGGTGCAGTGGCTCATACCTGGAACCCCAGTTCTCAGGAAACAGGGACAGGATGATGGAGGTCATTCTCAGCCACACAGCAAGTTTGAGGCCAACCTGATTAACTTGAGACTTTAGCCAAAACTAACCCTGGCAACACAGGGGCCTGAGGAGCAAAGAGAGCCATCATTCACCCTTTGTCACACAGCTCCTTGGTAGGAATCAGTGAGCAGGCTCCAGCCTTGCCATCCCATGCTGTTCCTCTTAGGCAATAAAAGCCCTGCATCTGTTCATGGGTCCAACTCTCTGACTGAGGTAAGACTGCCTCAAGGCTGGGGTCCTGCACTGTATCCCTAGATCCTCCTCCAGGCTCAGCACAGGGCTGGCCTCATTTATAATGACCAGAAAAGGAAGATCCTTGCAGTCAGTTCTTCCAGGGGAGAAACATTTCATAGGCAGGAGAAGGCAGCTGGCCCCACGGACCTCCCGACTTGCCCTTCAATATACTGGTGACTGTGGCTCACATAGACTCACATTGTACCGAGCTGTCAGGCATTGCGTTTCTAACACTGCAGCCAGCATTTCCATCCAGTCTTCCACAGGAGACCTTTAAATATTTGAAAACAGCTGTCAGGATTCACTTAGCTGTTCTGTCTCCCAGGTTTAGGTTCCCTGGCAATCTCAACCACTCTCCACATGGCACGGTATAGTGACCTTGGGCCATCCCATTTCCCTCTTCCAACTGCCACGCCATTTGTCAACATCCTCGCTCAGCCGTTGCTCCTGGAATGAAATGCAAGGCTCCAGATGTGGACCAGCAACTGCCAAGCTTGGAGGAAGCTACCACCTCCCCTGTCCTGCACTTTGATTAATTTAGCCCGAGATTGCACCCTCACACCCTGCCTTGGCAGCTCCCCACATGGCTGGCTCACAGGGCATTTTGTCTGCTAATCCATCTAACCCCATTACTGTCTACCCCACAAGTCTCCATCTTGTCCGAGAGGAGAACGCCATAGTCTTTACAAAACACCTGCCGAAACCCAGATTTGCCACATTCCTGGTGTACTGTCTGTCTAGAAGCAAAGAAATCCATCAGCTGGAAGTGGGAATTTGTTTCGGTTGAACTTGCACTTGGTGAACCCCGGGATAATTCTTAGGGATCACTCTTTGTTTTTTTCCTACAGGCCCATGAACCATCTACTCAATAATCTTTTTTTCACTGCCCTCTATGGAGCTTCCTTCACCCAAGGTGCTTGCTCAGTGTCTGGACTGAGAAACGGTGACAGGCTACCTGATCGATCACTGTGCCCTGAGCTTTATGGTGGTGTACGGAGGTTGCCCAGGGAAAAGCGAGAGGGGAGTGAGTCCGAGTGTCAAAGACTCAGGGATGCCCAGGGAGGCCGTAAATAGCGTGGCGGAGGGACTTTGAGTCCCTGGGTTGGAAAATTTATTAAGAGTGAGACTCTATTTCACTCCCTTGCACAATGTTTGATTCAAAGAAAATAGGAAAACGTCACCGGAATCCCAATTCTGTAGAAGCATTTCCTTTTCTCCTATAATTAGGCACTCTGGATTTTTAGTATCATTTTTGTGTGTGTTTGTTTCTTCTGATTTCCACAGGCTATTTTTAGGCCAATCATGACTCACTTTTTGAAAAGCTTAAAAAAAATAGAAAAAGAAAGAAAAGGCTTTCCCCCTCAGTAATCAAATGTTCCTGTCCTCTGGGTGATATGCAGTTAGGTAAGTCAGAGATGAGTGACAGTTGGGGGTGAGGGGGCAGAAGGCACTCAGGAGGAAGGCTCTGCTGTGGGAGGAAGGATAATAAGGCAAAGATCTATATGGGGACCTGCCAGCCCTTGCCAGTCCCACTGATAGTCCCTACTCAGTCTTCCAAAGAAGGGTCGGATTGAGTCCCAGGCCTGGTCGCAGGAAGATCCCAGAAGGTTCTGGAAAGTTATTTCACCCCTGTGACAACCATCACACTGGTATTCTGTGAACAGAGCCCAGGAAACAGTAACCATGAGACATAATGGGCTCAAGTCAGGGGAGAATTAACTCAGAGTTGTTCTTTGGTATAGGAAGCCCAAACTAAGTAACAACTGTTCTGTCCAAGGTCCCTTCCATGGCTGACTGTGAAATCAGCAAAGAAAGCCGCTGAAACTGAGCCACAGTTTCCAAGGTCTCTTCCAACACTGGGACTCTGGGAAAGGAGGAACCATCGAGAGCTACATCTGCACTTGTTCTTAAAGCGGTCAACACAGAGGCACAGGTCCTTCCAGGAAGGGCAGCATCCATTTTCTCCCCATCTTCCACACCAAAGGGACTCTGAGTGCCGTGGATGGAGTCCTTGCTCACTTCCTTTTAAATACCCAGATTGTCCAGAGGTTTTCGCAGGTCCAGTCCCTTCTTCCTGTGAGTTTAGACTCTAACATAAACATGCAGTCGTTAACACGTGTATATAACATGTGCTGTCACATAATAATACCCTACAGGGGGAGAAGGGGAGTGAGCACGTGTGTCAGGAGAAGGAAGTTCTCAGATCTACTTTGAGCTGACATTTGGCCAGGAATCAGAGGGATGAGGGCCATGTAAGTGGGTACAGGGTGGGGAGATGGGGAGGTAACCAGGAGTCTAATATTGTGGATGATTGAAAGGTGTACTCCTTGAACAAGGGGCATAGTTTATTAGATCAAAGTGGAGCTGGTACCTATTGGATGTTGCTCAACACTGGAGACATGTGGTTCTCCAGCCAATCCTGCCTTCCTGTACTAGAAAGGAACTCAGATAGCTCAAAATTTCACAAATAACTAGCTAGTGGCATTCAGGAAAGCTCTGACAAGGAAATTTTCAGTATTAGGGGAAATCGGAAGAGGACCAACCTGGGGCATTCTTAGGGGTTGGAATTAATCAGACTTGGTGGCTGACTGAACGGTGGGACCGAGAAACCCTGGGGAAGTGAGAAGGGCACCAGATGTGTCAGGGAGCCATTTGCAGACATGGGAAATGGGAAATGTTGAGCATTGTCCTTGAGTGTGACTTGGGAGTATCAGCTGTCCAGCAGCCTCCCTTGGATAGAGTGTGAAGAGAATTAAGGAAAGGTCCCAGGAGAACCCACTCCACTAGTGTGACCTTGAAGGGCAGCCAGCATGTGTGGGTGTGAGGAACCAGGAGAGGCCATGAGTAAGCACAGGCCTGAGGTACTGAGAGTGGCTTGCTTAGGGGACCACAATGGGCTGTGCTTGGTGAGATAGGGTGGTACCTAGGTGTGATCAGAAAGGGGGACAGGGAGCCAGGAAGAGGCAGGAGTACCAAGGGAATTCAATTTGTTGGAAGCACAAAAGGAGTAATTAAAGAAGTTGAGATAAAAAAATTACACAGTTTGATTTGTTTTCTGAAAAAAAAAAAGGTTCGGTGGGTCTGTGGGGCAGAAGACGGCTCGATAAGAGTGGGAGGGGCTAAGGAAGAGGCCGGAAACTTGGGAGCTTGAACTGATGGGACTTTAAACTCAGGGTGTGGCAAGGGGAAAGAGGAAAAGGGGATGAACTCGGGGTTGGTTTTAAGGTTGGTGAATTCACCTTGGGGTCTTGTGAAACTCACTTAAAGACACCGGGAGGTGGACAGATGGGTGAACCTGAAGCTCAGGAGCACCGCAAGGACAAGGCACAGGCTTGACGACCTTCAAGCTTGGAGCATTACAAAAGGAGGCTGGAGAACCCGTGTGTACCTTCCCGAGGACAGCTCTGTGCTCTGCTCTGTGTGTAGTCAGAACAGTCTGAGTTTGGTTGCATGAGGAAGGTCCAGAAGTATCCCCAACCTTGCTTTCCCTTCACGCCCCACTCCCTACAGCCAAGACACAGTTGGACCTGTCTGCCAGGCTTCTGTAGTTCTCATATCACAATGGCCTCTCTTCTCTCTTCTCTCTTCTCTCTTCTCTCTTCTCTCTTCTCTCTTCTCTCTTCTCTCTTCTCTCTTCTCTCTTCTCTCTCTGTCTCTCTCTGTCTCTCTCTGTCTCTGTCTCTCTCTCTCTCTCTTTCGACCTGGTCCTCTGCTTCTCTCTACCTGGTCCTCTGCTTATTCACCCTGCATTTTCTGCCCATCTCTCCCACGTGCCCATCTCTCCCCACGACAGCTTCAGTGTATAGACTATGTCTCTATAGTAGAATAGTACCCAGAGTAGAATAGCTCCCAGAAGAGTTTAGTCACATCAAAACAAGAAGCCAGTTCCTGGCCCAGTAGGCTAACTCTGCACAAACTTCCCCTCTGCCCCATCTTCTTGCTTCTGCTCTTCTCCGTTCCCTCTTCAGCCTTACAGGCCCCGGGGTTGTGCTAATCTCTAGGCCAAAAAGGTTTGCCTCTTATGTCATGGAAGTCACCGTCTTGGCACAGACTTCCCTAACCACGCTTGAAGCAATCACTGTCCTTGCTTCTCAGCAACATTGGAGCCTGATGTCCTGTAAAGCTGCTTATTATAGGCTCTGGCTTCAGTGTCTGTCACTGTGATAGAAGACCTTAACCAAAAGCAACTCAGAGGAGAAAGGCTTTGTTTTAGCTCATGATTCCAGCTTATAGGCCATTGCTGCAGGAAAATCCCAGGCAGGAGCTTGAGACAGTTGGACACATCACACGTAAAGTCAAGAACAGTGGCACACACCTTTAACCCCATGTACTAGAGAGGCAGAAACCGGTGGACCCCTGTGAGTTCAAAGCCAGCCTGGTCTACATAGTGACTCCCAGGCCAGCCTATGGTGCATAGTAAGACCCTTTCTGAGAGGGCAGTGAAAAGAGAGCACAATTGTATTTATGCTTAGTGGCCACTAGCTTTCTCCACCCTATACAGTACAAGGTTTCAACCCAGGGAATAGTGCCGCCCACTTTCAGGTTGAGTCTTTGCACATTAATTCAGACAGTTAAGACAATCCCCCATAGGAATGCCCACAGGCTAACCTGATCAAGAGAGTTCGTCCCCAAGACTCTCTTCTCAAGTGACTCCAGGTTGTGTTAAGTTGACAATTAAAACTAAGTGTCACAGAGGGATTTAAGCATCAAGTACTGCCTGTCAGAGACTGGGAAAGATATTTTAAAGTTGCCGTTGCCATCCAAAAGAAAGGACCTAAGGACCTTGCTATGGACAGAGGAATGGTGGCAGGTGGTACCAAGGGCATGTGGTAGGCCCTTCCTGTAGGCCTACTCCTTTCTGTAAATCTAAGGATCCATTTCTCTCTGGCCTCTGCAGGGCCTGCCTTTCTCAGATGCTTCACCCAGGCCTCCCTTCCAGCCAGAAACAGCTATAGGTGATATGCATGCCTTACTTCCGGGTTCTAAGTTTAGATCTAGTGCCTAAAGTGTGCCATAGCCTTCCTTTACGGCCCTCTGGCACAGAGCTACCTAGGTCACCTAGGTGGCTGGGGGATCAGTCATTGTGGCTTAAACCTGGACCCCAGACAGATGTTCACCGTCCCCTTGAGCCATGCCCTCACCTACAAGAGGGACACAGAGATGGTTCTCTCCATGTGGTACACTTCTGTTGTCCTTTAGTAGCAGCTTAGAAGGACATCGCAGCAGTTGCCTGTCTTACCTCAGATCCTGGGAGGTCCTTGACGTGAGCCTGGCAGTTTGTGAAACCCTTAGCATCCAGCGGACAGCGGGGTTAGTGAAGCTGGGATGGGAAGGAAAGAGAAAAGACATCAGTTCCCAAGGCCTGGAGGCAGGGAGGAGCCGGCGCTAAGATCCTACTTAGTGCCTCTGGTGTCACACTTCTCTGCTGGGATTTGCTGCATTAAGATGCAAAGGAAACAGGTCTAAATCCTGGCACACTGTCCTTCACCACCGCTGTGATTTTAAGTAGGTCATTCCCCACCTCTGGGTCAATAAAATGAGGGGGCAGAGGGACCTCACTCTTAACTCTCAGTCAAGACATTTCCAACTCTCTCTGAGATATTCCGAGTGCTTGGTCTGAGAAATCTTTATGTCTCTCAGGTTCACCTGCTAGCTCCCGAGAAGGTCTGATGGCTCAGATGTAACTCGATGGGTAGAGTGCCTACCTAACACACAGCAAGTTTGGCTCCAGTCCCCGGCACCACATAAACCAAGCCCAGTGGCAAAGTCCTGTAAGCTCTGCACTCAAGAGCATTAGATGTTCAAGGTCATCCTTGAACACACAGGGTGCTAAGGCCAGGATGGAGTATAACGAAATCTTCTCTTAAAATAAATTGGTAAGGGGACAAAGAAGTCTCCTTGAAAGGCGCTTGGGGCAGTGTGGACCTCTGACTCGGCACATGCTGACAGACTGAAAGAGGCCTAAGGATACCTACTAAGAAACATTTGTTCTCAGATCAAGGACATGACTCACTAGAATCAAATATCTCCTGAGAAAGGAATTGTGTTTTCTTCAGTTTGGTTTAGATGGGTTATTCTGTTAGTGATATATGCAGCTGTACCCACCTAAAAATCATGTCTTGAGCACAGGAGGGAAGAGAAGGGGGTAATCTACACCCCAGGAGAAAGAAGACACAGAAATAAAAAAAAAAAAAACTATCAACAATGGGACTACAGAGGTGGTGGGAAGTGCCAGCAGCCTCCACACCACACGTAGCTGATTCCCAAATAATTCTAGGAGGTCCACTTTGGACAGGGCTTAAGGGAACAGAGACTATGAATCAGCCTCAAGACTGCAGCAGCTTATCTGGTTTGAATCAAGGAAGAGTAGGCGGTTTCCAGAAAACCATCCCCAATAGTGGGTACTCGTATCAGGAGCAAGCCTGGTGTAGAATTGTATGGAGTTTTCATGCAGTGGCCGGAGGCTGAACCTTATTGCCTTGTTCACTTCGATGCAGACGGCCAGGGCCTTGGATCATGTGCCCAGCAGCACTGGGGCAGAAGCTGTATTTATGTGTCTCTGTATTGCATGTCTCTTACAATTCACTGTGATGTTCAGTGAATTCTGGACCCTACTATTGCTCTATGCTCCAGCCAGCCCCCCTCAGCCTAACCAGGACCCCTCAAACACGAGAGTTTTTGAGGCTCATTGGTCTGTTTTTCTGACTGTTCATTCCTTGTCTGGCTCACTAGAGCCGTGGCCCAGGGTCATGAGGGTGGCTCTGGGAAGTCGCATGGGATTCTAGATGATTCTGCTCAGGGTCTTCCTTAGATAGTTGTTGTGTAGAAAGTTCATCAGGCACACCCTACACAGTGCTCCCCGTATTCTCAGGAGACTCTGGACCATGGTCTCAGCTCCACATACACACAGCAGAAAGCATCCACATGGTGCTGCCCCCTAAAAGTCCCCTAAGGTTTGCCGTAATCTCATGACCAGGGCCACCCTAGACTGGAGAGCCCGAGTCAGGCTTCAGCGCTCTCTACCCACACCTCGGAGCCAGGCTAAGCCAGTTCAGCTTTCCCCCTGCCTGTTGACTGAAGTTCATCTGCCTTGCCCTGTAGGAGCCCATAGGCATTCAAGGAAAGAGAACTTCCACCCCTGTGGTTTTGATTCCAATCTGGATCATTTACTTTCAAAGCAAGAACGAGGAGGAAGTGAACATCTGCCGGCCTTTTCCTTAGCTTGCTTCCCAGGTCTCCTAAAGTGCTATTTGTCCCATACCCACAGCTCTCTCCAGCCTCAGCACTTTGCAAGGACCCTAGCACACTGAAAGAGGTGTGCTCCACCCTGCTGGGCCGCAGCACTTCTGGCCCATGCTGCCCTTTGCTCTTGCTCCAACTAATAGAGGTTGGTGTGCATATCCAGCCTCTAATGGGCTTCCTCTGTGTGTGCTCTCAGATGGAAGGGACATGATTGCCTCCTTTCTGGACCATTAAGTGAGTAGCCAGCATCATGCACTCACTCCTGACTAAACAGCAGGGCATATAGACTAACAGAGGTTTGGGGGCTACAAATCTCCATCCACCCCCGCTCAGATGATACAGGTCTGGAAGCCTCCTTAAGGCTGGGGTTGTTGCCAGCTAAGACCAAAGGACCACCTCCAAGGAAGAACAAACAGTCAAGATGCCTGGCCAGGAGATAGGACTGCCCACTGTGAGGTGTTCTGGAGGAGTCTTTATATAGGATGAGGAAGCTAAGGTCATCCCCTGCAGTCGTCACCGCCACATCCTGATGAACCTCTGCTCTCTCCCTGCACCCCACTTAGCTTCTGCCTGTGTCTCGCATTTCACTTAAATATTACCTCCTCTGAGGAGACTTCCTTGATCTCTCAAACCAGGTCAGATCTCCAAATACCTATTCCCACAGCACCCTCAAGTTTCTTTCAGACCTCACCAAAGACATAAGTACAGGAATCTTTACACCCACCCCTTCAATGGGTGAGAAACGAATTCACTCTGTCACAGCTCACCACTCCCATCCAGGCTCCCTGTGCCTGCCGAGCTCAAGTGGTGTGGGTGTCTGCTGCACTGCAATCAATCAGGAAGCCCTGTCTTCCCTCAGAACAGCCATACCTTGCCCCAAGAACAGAGCTGTGGTCGGCACCCTCCCTATAGAAGATTCCAGAGGGACATCTCCGGCCCCCAGTCAAAGTCCCTGTTGAAGCTATTTCTTCCATCTTCCTGTCTTGAATGACCTTGGGAAGGTAGGAGCCCCCAAGCCTATGTACAGTCCTCTGGGTAATTTGCAAGCCTCCAGGAAATATTAACAAATCATCTGTCCCTGGGTGTGCAACCTGCCATCTTCTAGCCCTACCTGACCTTTCCTGGTATCCTGATGGCACCATCACATGAAGCCCCAGACACTGCCACCACCACCTCCAGGCATACAACTGCCTTGTTCTGACCTCAGGGTGCTTCTGTTTAACAGTTCCCTCGGGTACTTGAGCATCCCTGCTCAGGGGCCACGGAGGGACTTTCAGACCTCTTAGACTAGAGACCCTGATTTAGATCCTTCTGTACCTTCCCCAGCCAGGTCTGCACCAAGTCTAATTCTGGGCCACACTGGGCTGTACATGCTCCGGAGTCTTGCTCTAGCCAAGGGCCACATTCAGAAAGCAGGTCCCAGGTCCAGCATCCCCAGGTGTCAGCAGCCATAAGGAACATCAGTTCTAACTCTCTCCACTCTGAACTTGTCCCTGGTGGTGGTGACACTGAGGAACAAGGACACCACTGTCCAGCTGGAAAAGCTCCCCTTCCTGGGCCAAAAGTTAACTTCTATGTCTCATCACTAGCTCTGACCTGTGCTCAGACTCCCAGATTTGCCCTGGTCATTCACACTGTCACCTCATCAATGTGGAAATGTATTTTATCTCTACAAATTACTCTGCCAAGACCATGATTCCACTATAGTCTTTAAAAAGCGAAACAATGACCTTCTGTTCCACAGCAATACACTTTCTTTTATGCTATCCTGAATTTAAAAGAAAGGTGAAGGTGACAGTCTTCAGAGCCAGACTTTTTAACTACCACACCAGTACTCTGCTTTTGTGAATCCCAGAGTCTGCCCATCTTTCCAGCTCTGTCCATCTTTTAAACCCCGCCCACCTCGAGCCCAGCCCAATCCATTTTTCGAACCCCGCCCACCTCTCCAGCCCCTCCCATCTTTCCAGCCCCGTCCATCTTTTGAACTCCGCCCATCTTTCCAGCCCCATCCATTTTTGAGCCCCGCCCACCTCTCCAGCCCTGTCCTTCTTCCTAGCCCCGCCCATCTCCGAGGCTCCTCCCATCTCTCTGGGCCCCCTATCAGCTCCAGTGGAAAGTGGTTCCCTGACCGAACCAGCAAGTTAGATTAATATATAAATAACTGCATCCGAAGACAAGATCTGGAGAGTGCCACAGAAGAGGTGCAAGGTCCTCGAGAAGGTCACACAGGAAACAGGGCTCATCAATTAGAGTGCAAGTTCTCTGCGCGTCTTTTAGCCTTGACCCCCACGCTGCTGTCTCTTACCATCCACTATATAATTTTACTAGTCAGGAACAGTTTGTTAACTTTGCTCTTGGCAGTTTGATGTACAAAAAGGGCAGGCAGGTTATTGAGGATATTTAAGTCACACTTTCTCTGGCCATCTCCCCTACCCTTCACCCCTGGCCACACCTCCCACCACTGATTCCTGCAGCTTCTGGTGAACCATAGTGGAAGAAAGATGTTGAAGAATTAAATTTAAATCAAGGAGGTTTTATGGGTGTTACTGAGGCTGGGCTAGGAGCAAGGGACAAAATTGAGGAAACCCCGAGCAGGGGAAGATGGCACAGACCTGTAATCCCAATACTTGGGAATTAAAGGCAAGAGAATTGGTAGTTCAAGGTCATGCACAACCACACAAAGAGTTCCAAGTGAGACTAGGCTACATATGACCCTGTCTACAAATAGTAGCAATAGTAGTAACAGTAGTAACAGTGGGAAGACGCTGGGGTATACAGAGAGGGGAGGATGGGTGTGCTCAGAGAAGAGCCAAGGCTATTACTGCTGCAGAGGAGATAGACCTATAAGCCAGCCTGGGATACAGGCTGGGGGCAGGGTCAGCACTTGATTCTGAAAAGGGCTGAGCAGGACAGTGCTTGTACATCCATAGAGGACCATCCAGGATGCTGATTCTCTGGCCTTTGTTCTTCTCTCCTCCCTCCCTCCTTCCCTCCCTCCCTCCCTCCCTCCCTCCCATCCCCATCCCCTGGGGACTGAACTGAGCTTCTAGAACAGTCTTTCCACCTGGAATCGTGTCTAGCATGGGCACTCCTTGCTGAGAGAGCTTTCATGAGGCTTCTAATCAGAAGGACAGATAATCAGATTTAAAGAATACCACCAACTATAGAGAGAGAACAGAAAACCAACTCAAAATTCTTCAGCAACTTGGCTACCCACTACGGCTAGGAAGTAAGATCTCATTTCTAAAGATATCACACACTTGGGTCGCAGGATATAGATGAATCAAGCTGGAACTGACCTGGAAACTTCCTCCCTGCCGGCTAGCTTTCACAGTGCTGGGAGGTGTTCTGCAGGTTGCTTGTGGAAAAAAAGTCATTACCCAGCTGGGAGCCCTGCATGCTACAGTAACAACCTGCCAGGCAAGATGTGCTTGCTGGTACAATAGTGGCATGGTTATTAAATATGCAAACAGTCACCTTCTGGTTGGATTTGAGGCTCGCCCATAGGGAGGAGGTCATGCCTGGGCCATACACTTGATCAAGAGCCTGTAGCTGAGGACCCTAAGAAGGACTCAACTGCTGTTGTTTTGCTAAAAAGATATGGTGTCACACTGCCTTCTAAATACTTAGTGTTGTGCTAAGCTTTGGTCAGAGGTGTTTGGGGTTTTTTTGTTTGTTTGCTTGATTGGTTAGTTTTGCTTTGTGCATTTAGTTGTTTTTTATGGTGGGGAAGTGGGTGGTTAATGAAGATACTAACTTGTTGAAGTGCTGAGGATAGGTGACTGTTGAGTACCTGACCCTAAACAGAACATCTAGGAAGATGGAGAAGAGTGCTGAGAAGTGCTGTCTTCTGGACTCCAGGTGGCCATTGCACATGTGAACACACAGCAGCTGTGGTTACTTACATAGGACTTATACAAGACTGGCCACATCCACATGTCATTATAGATGGGAAAGGGTCTTATGAGGCCCCCCTCGCTCCCCCACCAGAAAACCAGTGACAGTTAATGGTTCTGGGGAAAAGGACGTTATCTTAGTTAGGGTTTCCATTGCTGTGAACAGACACCATGACCAAGGCAAGTCTTATAAAGGACAATATTTAATTGGGTCTGGCTTACAGGTTCAGAAGTTCAGTCCATTATCATCAAGGCAGGAGCATGGCGGCATCCAGGCAGACATGGTGCAGGAGGAGCTGAGAGTTCTAAATTTTCATCTGAAGGCCTGTAGGAGAAGACTGGCTCCTGCGTGGTTGGGAGGAGGAAGGTCTCATTGCCCACAGTGACACACTTCCTCCAACAAGGCTACACCTACTCCAACAAGGCCACACCTCCTAGTAGTGCCACCCTCTGGGCCAAGCATATTCAAGGCACCACAGGGGTGCTTTTCTTCACTGTTGAGATGCCCATGTTCCTCTTAATCTCCCCCAACCCATGTTCTTGTTAATAACCCTGATTAAATTCAGGGTCTCACACACACACACACACACACACACACACATACACACACACACAAGGAGAGAGACAGAGAGAGAGACACATAGAGAGAGAGAGAGAGAGAGAGAGAGAGAGAGAGAGAGAGGGAGAGAGAGAGAGAGAGAGAGAGAGAGAGAGAGAGAGAGAGAGAGAGAGAGAGGAAAGTACAAGGAGTCTATTGGAAATAAGGGGAGAAAGAGCATGGAGGGATTGTGAAAGAACAATGGTGTGTGTGTGTGTGTGTGTGTGTGTGTGTGTGTGTGTGTGTGTGTGTGTAAACAATCAAAACACATTATATGTACACATGAAATGGAAAAATATGAAAATTTAAAAATATTAAGCAACATGAATTATTGCTCATGTAACTGCGAAGTCCAGAGGAAATGTGAGTTTCCGGGTGAATTTAACCCAGAGGTCTCTGCTGCGGTTGGTACCTCATCTCTTGTGATTCTCTCTGCTCTGCTCTCCTCGTGCATCAGCCTCATTCCCATGCAAGCAGCTCCTCCATGAAGCTCTACGCTTCCTTTTCACAACCAGAGGGGTTTGCACAACTGTGAATGAAAAATCCCTATGACTGAACCTCCCTAACTGGACCAATTTCTAGCACAAGGTAGTTCTTAAACCAATGGCGATGGACAAATCCCAGGCACTGACTGGCTTAGTGTTACATGACTTCTCCTTAGCCAATCACTAGAGCTGGGACAAAGAGGGATAGGCATGCTGGGATGGGTTCAAGCCAGCTGGGGACCAACCTAGGAGTTGTCCTTCTCGTAAAACATGCCTGTTAGATGCTGAGAGACAGGGATGTGGACGCATGTTCTCTAACATGGGAGACTATCTTGCTTCCTTCGTAAAAAACTTGGGTGATGAAAGAGGTGTATACTAATTATTTTTCTCATTGCTATGACCAAATGCCCAACAAGAAGCAATTTAAGGGAGAAGGGGCTTATTTGGGCTTCCAATTTAAGCAGAGAGAGACCATCATGGAGAAGGCATGTTGGCTGGTGGCACAGAAGCATCTGGGACTCCCTCATATCTTGGCAGGACAGGAAGCCAAGAGAAAACAGACCCACTCAGGATCTGCCCCCAATGACCCACTTCGTGAAGCAGGGCTGTGCCCGCTCACTCCCCATAAGGGTTAGAATACTTTCCAAAACAACATTTCCCAGCTGGGAACCAAGTGTTTAGACACATGAGCCTGTGGGGGACATGCCACATTCAAAGCACAGCAGGAGGTCACCCACAGGCTTAACCCACACATAACCCCAGGTAACAACTTGCTAGTGGCTGTACCATGGCCATTTGCCTGCCTTCCTCCTCCCCACTCCCTCACTCCCTTGCTTCCTTCTTCCTTCCGTTCCTTCCTCCTGCCTCCATGTTTCTGTTTCCCTCTCTCCTCCCTTACCTGCCTTCTTTCCCTTCCTTCTCTCCATCTCTCCCTACCCACAAGGCTCTTTTGCTCTGGTGCCTCGCCCCTCCCCACCTCCCACTCTTTCATCTGGAGCCCATTCCTTCTCTGGCTCTCATCTCTAGCCACCCTCTCCCCATGCCTCTGAGTTCAATTTCATCTCATCCAAATTGCTTTATTGCTGCTGCAGAAAAAACAAGAGCCATTATGGGTGCGTACGGTGTGCATTAGACTCAAAAATATTTAAGGAAAATACTTCAGCAAATGGAATCAATAAACTCCAAACTAAACGTTCACTGGAAAGAAATGTACCTTACAGTCCAGTGTGAAATGACTTGCCTGTCTTTAGCACAGGCCGAGGCTGCCTCAACACCCCACCCACAGGGTCAGAGCAAGCCCTGAATACCACCTTCACCTTCCTCCCTCCAGCCGCATGCACATGCTCTCAGCCAGCTTCTCTTCGTTGCTAAAGAGTCCAGTGCCCTTCATGCCTACCCCAGTGCAGAGATCAGAGATGCCAGTTAAGGACAGAGAGGAGAGAGGGGAAGAGAGAGAGAGAGAGAGAGAGAGAGAGAGAGAGAGAGAGAGAGAGAGAGAGAGAGAGAGAAAGAGAGATCAGAAACATTTGCACTGTGATATTTTTAGACCCAAAGATTAAATCTTTAATAATCATTTTTTTGAAAGAAAATGAGAGTTCGGTTCGGTGTGTGGCGTCTGAGTCCCCGCCTCCTCTTTGTGTGTTCTCCCTGCTGCAGAGGGGGAAGGCAATATGGGAGAGAAACACAGAAGGGGGGAAAAAAAAGAGAGGAAAATCCCAGAGCTGAACCACTGTCATCAAACCCAGTCAGGTTCTATCTGGGCCCTTGAGTTTTGGTCTGGAGGACTCCTAGAAGGATAAGCCAGCCTAAGGCACACCGAGAAGTCAGGACCCTCCCAAAGCCCTGGTTGCTCTGGAGACTTGAGCAGGTGGAAGAGGAGATAACATGGCCCCAGCGACCAGCAGGCTGCTAAAGCATCGTCCTGCCAGTCAGGAGCCCTCATGATTTCCTACTGATTTGGTTGCTGATAACAGCTAGAACTGATCTCTCGGGCCCCCAGGGCAGTCCCTTCCTTAGAAGAGTTTCCCTCTGTGAACCCTCCAACTCACTGATGTCCCTCCTAAAGACCCCAGGAGTCCCATTCTCCACCAAGAAACTCTTGGAGCTCTTTATTATACAAGGCTCAATGTAATGGCTGTCCTTTTTCATACAGAACTCGGTAGACTCTCTCCACCCAGAGAATCTCAGGGGATTAGCATAGTCCTGAGTATTCACAGAGAATGTCATTTGTGGGGACACCTCCTTAGTAGAGATCTTCACGTTCTCAAAGATGTCGGAGGGCTGCAAAGCCTGAGCACCACAAGGGAAGCCAGTGGCCATGTTTACTCACACCTCAGATGACCCAACTTTCCTAACCTCTGAGTAGGACATCGGGGACAGTCCTAGCTCTGTCCTTCTGGTGCTCATTGCCACCTCACATATGGTATCCAGAGGGCCGCTATGCTACCTTCTCTGAAGCTCACACTGTCACACAGAGCCCTTTGTCTCTTTTCTATAGTAAAGGGAAGCAGTCCCCACCAGCACATTAGCTTTTACGGACATTGAAACAAGATCTGAACACTGAGTAGGTCTGGTTCTTGAATACTCTGCGGTGAAGCCTTGTATTAAGTTAATGACGGCTTTGCTTCCATCCCTTTCAAAGCCCCGCTCTCCTTATATGAGGATCACTGACTCCATCCTGCTCTAGTCCCAGAAATTCCCAGCCTGTTTTCTGACCCTCTGAGCCAGTGACTGATGCCTCCTATGTCTCCATCAAGCCACTTTTGGAGCCTTCGGGAATTGTACACTGATGTCTTTTCTTCACAATAGAAAATTCAAGTCCTCCTACCCTGTCCTCTCTCACCCCTTTCCTCCTCTTCTCAGAGAGGTCAGTGAAATGCAAACTAAGTGTCTTTGTGTTCCGTCTTCCTACTCCTGTACCTTGTGTCATTTTCCTTCATTACAGCACTCTGAACACTTTCCTCCAACCTGCATTCTGCTTCAGTAACTTCCTCTGTGACTGTGTCTAATCTGCCATGAAACCAGTTCATCAGCTTCTTAATTTCAACAAACATATATTTTAGTTCTAGAATTACTTTCCTAGATTTATTTATTTTATTTTATGTGTATACATTTTGTTTGCATGTGTGTGTGTGTGTGTGTGTGTGTGTGTGTGTGTGTGTGTGTGTGACATGTGTGTGCCCAAAGAGGTCAGAAGATGTTATCAGATGCCCTGAAACTGGAGTTAGGATGGTTATAAGCCACCATGTGGGAGCTGGGAACTGAACCCAGGTACTATGCAAAAATAGCTAGTGTTCTTAATTGCTGAGCCATCTCTTTAGCCCCTCTGTAATCCCTTTTTAAAGAGTTACTGTTATTTATAGGTGTATGTGTTTGCATGTGTGTATCCATATGTGTCTGTCTGTCTCTCTCTCTCTCTCTCTCTCTCTCTCTCTGTGTCTGTGTGTCTGTGTGTGTCTGTGTGTGGGACTGTCTACCATGTATGTGTACGTGACCTCAGAGGTCAGAAGAGGACATCAGTTGTCTGGGAACTAGAGTTGCAGGTAGTTTTGAGTTGTCTGATATGAGTTATAGGAACTGAACTGCTGCCCACCAGAAGAAAGCAAATATACTTAATCACTTGAGCCATCTCTTTGGCCCCATTTATTAAACGTTTAAATTTTCATTTATGTATGTGAACACATGTACATATGTGAAGGCACTCTTGGAGGTTAGAAGACAAGCATCAGATCCGTTAGAGGTGGCGTTACAGGCACTTATGAGCTGCCTGATGTGGGGGCTGGGATCCAAACTCTGGTCACCTGATAATGGCAATAATGACTCTTAACTGCTGAGCTATCCCCCCCCAGGCCCCTGGAATCCCCTTTTTAAAAGCTATTATGTATTTTTAGTTTCCATTTCCATGATAAAAATTTCAAGCTAGAATTTTGCTTGTTTACTTGATTCCTTGAGCATGGTAAGCAGCTACTTAGTAGCCTGGTCTGATCACTCAGCGTCAGAAGTCACATGACTCTCTTTCTCTTGTCTACAGGTCCTACTACCAAGCTCATGACTATTGGTTCCTGGTTGTTGCTCATCTTCAAACATGGTGGACATAATACCTTGCTAAGCTACTAACTTGCCAATCTTCTTGGGGAAAAAAATTGAGAAAAAAGAATATACACGAGGGGCTTTAGTCTCTAATAAGGTGACATTTTATATTGCTTTTCTAAGGCCAGTTAGAAAACAACTCAGAGGGGCTGACTGCTCTTCCAGAGGTCCTGAGTTCAATTCCCAGCAACACATGGTGGCTCACAACCATCTGTAATGGGATCTGATGCCCTCTTATGTTGTGTCTGAAGACAGCTACAGTGTACTCATATAAATAAAATAATTACATCTTTAAAAAAAGGAAAAAAGAAAAGAACTCAAAACTGCTCACACTCACCTACACCCACCCCACCCTTAGCTATACTGAAGTGTGCTCGGGAGGTGGTGGGATGTTAGGGGAGAGGAAAGGACCTCTGGAAAGTTTCCATCCCACTCCAGAAAACCATAGCGTCACTGAGCAACCAGCATCATGTCCCAAGTATCACAGTATGAGTGACTTTTACCCCAGTTTGCCTGGGCCTTGCCAGGGGTGAGACACATCCCTGCTACCGTCTATTTATCCACATGAGGTTTCAAAGTACCGCTGAGAACAAATAGGTTTGGACGGATGCTTTCGAAATCGAGAGGTTTTAGCTTCTCATGAAAGATCAGAGCCCCTGACCACACCGAGCCCCAACTCCAGAGGTGCCAACCAGCAGAGCCAAGAAGCAACTGTTTCCAGAGAACTTTGTACTCTGCAGGGGCAGCCCTTGCCACCATTCTGGCAGCGGATGTGTTTGCACTGGCTTGGCCACTTCCCACTCCACTTACTGACCATCCAGCCCTGTGGGGATTTAATGCTTCAGTCCTTGACCCAGAGAAAAGACAGTGTCTGTCCTGAACCGTGTGACTTCCCAGGGCTGAAAGATCCAGCGCCAAAGAGTTCAGAGAGGCCAGGGCACCTTCTGCAGGCTCCTGTGAGGGCGCGCTACTGGGTCCCTCCTCCCACATCCTGGTAAGATTGATGCCAACAATTCCCGGGTCTCCACAAGGCATCTTCAAGGGTCTCATTTGTGGCCCATAAGCCTCCGTTTGTAAAGGGAGCCAGTGACAGCCACTGTGATTGTTGTGGAGTGCATGGCATAAGCATGGAAGCCCTGCAGACTGCAGTTTCTTGCCACACGGCCAGGGTTAACTGCCGCCCTGACTAGCCAGCCTGCTCCCACAAGTCCTATGCACTCCAAGGGTCCCGGTTACCCTCAGCCTTTTTGACCTGCAGGTAAAGAAGCCAAGTCTCAAAGAGGTCCACCCCAGCCAACTCGGCCTGATCACAGCCCAGAGGGAGGGTGGCAGAAAGGGTTTCTGGGGGAAGAGCAGGCTTCAAAGAGGATTTGGCAGAAAGAGTTGTACACACACACATTGGTAGGGAGAGAAGTTTATCTCTTGTGCTGTTGCCCCATGTGGGAAAGTCAAAACATTTTTTAGCATCTTTGAGCCCAAAACAATAGTCCTGACCCTATCCTTACCCAACTACCTTATCTACATGAACCATCTCAGAGCAGGGCCCTGGGCTCCCTTGTCTGCTCCACCCCCAAAACTGGAATCACACACACACACACACACACACACACACACACACACACACACACACACACACACACACTGTCTCTCTCTCTCTCACACACACACTCTCACACACACACACACTGTCTCTCACACACACATATACATACACAGTCTCTCTCTCTCTTACACACACACACACAGTCTCTCTCTCTCTCTCACACACACACACAAACACACTGTCTCTCTGTCTCTCTCTCTGTGTCTCTCTGTCTCTGTCTCACACATACACTCTCTCTCTCACACACACAGTCTCTCTCTCACACACACATTCCCACTCTCACACACACACAAACACACTGTCTCTCTGTCTCTCTCTGTCTCTCTCTGTCTCTCTCTCACACACACACTGTCTCTCTGTCTCTCTCTGTCTATCTCTGTCTCTCTCTCTGTCTCTCTCTATGTCTCTCTCTCTGTCTCTGTCTCTCTCTGTCTCTCTCTCTCTGTCTCTGTCTCTCTCTCTGTCTCTCTCTCTCTCTGTCTCTCTCTCTCTCTGTCTCTCTCTCTCTCTCTCTCTCTCTCTCTCTCTCTCTCTCTCTCTCTGTCTCTCTCTCTCACACACACACACACACACACACACACACCCCGTGGAGCCCTTCCCTCATCAACTCACCATCATCCACTCCCTGCCAGGAAGGTGAAGGCTCACAGACCCACACAAGGAGTCAAACCCATTGTTCCTAGGACATTTGTCTTTGTTTTTCTCATATGTTGACCTTAGGTTCCACCCTGCTGGGTCGCTAAGGAGACTCCTTCCTGCTGTCCAGTTGCTCCCTGCAGGGCCTTCAGGAACCCCCATCAATCCAGAGCCCCTCCCCACCACTGATTTTCCAAACTGGAGCTCAGGTTTATACAACCTGAGTCTCAACTGTCATCTCTGCTATATGCACACATGTGTACACACACACACACACACACCTGAATACTCACACGTAGTGCTGTGCCATCCACACTTATGGGTCTCTCTGGTCTTCCTGAACAGTCTGGCTCCTTCCAAAGCTACGTTCAACTTGCCAACCTTTTAATAATATCCCCTCTTGAAAGCCTTGACTACATCCCTGCCTGAAGCATCCCCCTTTCTGATCCCCCACAACCCCCACGGGGCTCATTGTCCCCTCTCCAAGGACCCTTTGTCAGACTCCAGGTCATATGTCTCTCCTGGACCTTAACATCTGGAGCAGCAAGAGGTTCCCAGGGTATTTGTCCACGGGAAGATTTCCTGAGGTCACAGTACCGACTTCCCTTGGAAGTGACATGCTCTAATGTTCGTGTCAACAAGTCCCTTCTGCTGGGAAGAAGATGCTATGCTGAAGGGAGACGAAAGTTGAAACCCTGTAGCCATACCAACAAAACATGATGGCACTCTGAGTTTCCCCTTACGGCAGGTGTGAGAGCAGCTACTTATACAGCTGAGACCCGAGTCAAAAAAGGTGTGCCTGAGCCCAGAGTCTAACCCACATGGTCTAGCCATTTCTCCTGGTCTTAGGAGCCGCACTAAGGGTCTCTGCTACGGAAGGCTGCACATTTAAAGATAGAGGAGAGAACAGGGTAAAGTGATGGAAAATGTGCCACAGAGCCTGAGCATCCGCACACCTCAGCCCTCAGGAGCATCCCACAGGCCCGTGCCTAATACCCAGGGGCCAGGGTTCCCCAAAGTAATGCACCGTGAATGGAATCCTTACTGCAACAGCTTTAAGACCTTTAAAGAACTGCATAGGCCACAAGAGCTCTGCCCTCATGAACAGATTAACACTGCTCATAAAAAGGCCACAGCTCTGGGTTTGATCTTGTATTCCTTCACATCATGCCCTCTTAGAACTCCCACCTTCCACCATGGGAAGAAGTTGAAAATAGACCCTTGCCAGAGGCAGGCTCCTCAACCTTGAACTTCTCAATTTCCAGCACAGAAAAAAAAAAGGGGTTGTTGTTGTTGTTGTTGTTGTTTTTGGGTTTTTTTGGTTTTTTGTTTTTTTAATTGTCCAGTCTGTGGTATTCTTTTGTGGCAGTGTAAAGTAGACTACAGCCCTTGTTTTTGCCATTGTCTGTCACTGTGATGAGACTGAGGAAAGTGACTTAAAGAAGACTGGCTTTGGCTCACAGTCTCAGAGGTTTTGGAACCGCCTGCTGGCGCCATCTCTTTTATGCTGTAGCAGGCAGAAGCATCATGACAGAGGGAAACTGCTCCCAACGTGTTCCCAGTCACCCTCTTCCTGCAGCCAGGCCCTGCAATGAACACTCCATTCAGCTCAGACCTCGGCAGCGGATGAACTCACGGTACCACACATGATCCAGTCACCTCTCAATGATGCCAAGTTGGGAGGCTAAGCCTGCACACACGAGTCTTTGGGAAGGACTGATGGCATTCAGATTCCAACCCAGAGGGTTAGGGACTTTCTTGTTAGGATAAAATCCCTGAGCAAAGCAACTGAAAAGGAAGAAGAGGTTATTGTGATTCAAGGTTCAAAAGGACACAGCTCACTGTAATGGGGAAGAAAAGCAGGTGATGGGCAGGCTTGCAGCTGTGCCTGTGGACGCTTTTCCACATCTGGGCAGATCAGAAAGCACTGTGGGCAGGAAACAGCCCCAGGACCAGAATCGAAACCTCGGACCTTATCCAGCGCAACCAATTCCCACAGCGAGGCGCCGCCTCCCACGGTCCCACGACGTGCACGTGCCTCGGCTGAGGACCAAAGGTTTGAACACTGAAGACTGTCGTGCATTCGACCCCTCATGCAAGCCTTATTATCAAGACCTAGGGGAAACATGCAAGGAGGAGATTGACAGGAGAAAACTGAGCAAGCCTTAGGATGACCCTTGCAGGGCTGAAGAGTCTCAGCTAAGAGGGGTCACCACTCTGGTCCACTGGCTAGAGAGGCTCATGTGAAGCCTGCTTCACCTCACTCTTCCCTTTCCTCCACCCGTGTCTCTCTTTCCCACTTGCACGCCTGCCTCTCCCCTCTTAAGAAAGATTTGCTTACTGTTTTTTTTTTTTAAGCGATGTTTTTTGTTTTCTCCATTGTAAAATGGTGTGCCTATTATGAGACAGTTGGAAAAGGCTGAAATGCAGAGAAAAATTAAATGGCACATAGGTCACCCCAAGAGTTACCAGTGACATTTTGGTGTTTATTTTAGACAGAAAGAAAAACATTAGCTTTTTCTTCAAATGGCATGGTGAGGCTAAGAAGTTAAGTCTGTCAGTAAAGTGCTCGCCACGCAAGCATGAAGGCTTGACAACCCTAGTGCAGGCACATGCTCACACATACACACAACAGCACACACACACACACACACACACACACACACACACACACACACACACAGTGATTTGTGACTATAATCCCAGCACTGCAGAAGCAGAGGCTGTCAGATCCCTGGATCTGGCTGACCAGCTAGCCAAGGCTAATGGGTGAGCCTCAGGTTCCAATTAGAGACTCTGTCTCAAAACAATAGGCGGGGCTAAGGATAAAACTCAGTAGAGGGCTTGCTTAGGCCTGGCCTGGCACTGATTCCCGGTCATGAACAAGGGTGGCGTGGTGTTGTGTACCTGCAATCCCAACAGTAGTAGGGCAAGAACATAAGGCTCACAAGTTTCAAGTTATTCTTGGCAAGGTAGTGAGTTCTAGGTCAGCCTGGGTTATGTGAGACAAAAGAAAACAAAAGCAAACCCCTGAGTAGATTGTTGCTAAGGAGCTAGAGGTTGACCCCTGGCTTCTATACACATGTACATACGTGCATGTGCACACACACCAACCTCATAACGTACATTCAGCTTCTATCCCGATTTTATCTCTCGATATATATATATATATATATATATACCTTCCCCTACATTTCTGCAAAGCGCTCCTTTTCTGAGCCATGTGGCCATGCACTGTGGCTCACCTGACCTTCTCACTGTCAGCATCTCTACTGTTTGCAGCTTTTTGTCTCTATAACTGGGCCCTACAGAGTGTATGTGTGTACGGGCCTCTGTGTGTGTTCCATCTCCTCCCAGAGCAGTGTTGTTGGTCCAAGAGGTTTGCACCTGTGTAAGGTCTCAGGTCCACAGCTCCTTTCGAAAGTCCTAGTCTCAACCACTGCCATTTCTCAAACTCCTTGTCCCTAATTGTCCTTCCTGATTCCTCTGTTATGTCCCCTAAACCATTGTCACAGCAGCCTCAGTGACCTCTGAAACAGTAGTGGCCAACAGTGTATATAAATAAAGTGTCAACCATGCAATCATGAAGTCAGGGACAGGGGGTGGGGGCGGTAGTAACCCTGCAGGGCTCCCTTGGCCCATGACCAATCAGGACCTGTGGAATATCTACTGGAAAGCCAGCCCACCCTCCCACTCCTCCAGCTGCTGCCTATACAGTCTCCTCATCTTCTGTGTCTTCCCTGGCCTCTGCTCTGTTCATCTACAGATCTCTTGCCCCAGGGCCTTTGCACACGCTCTCCCCACCCCATCCCTCTGGGTTTGCTCTTGTGTACTTTCTCATGACTTTACTCAAGACCAGCACCTAGAGAAAGCTTTCTCTCACCACCGTTTCCCACCCAGCTCCCATTTTCTCTGTTTTAAAGCTCTTCACATTTCATGAAGATTTAGCGGCTTCTTCACTTCTTCTTTTTAGTTTCTTCTTCTAGATGGTGTGTTCTTCAAGGGCAGGACTAACTTGCTCTATAGTCTCCAGTGGTGCCTCACTCTGTACTATCACTGTGTCTTCTGAAAAAAAAAAAAAAAAAACCATAAATTCAGAAGCATCCTGTGTTCCCTCACACAACTCTGTCCTAATTTTAAAATGAATTTTATTTTTTTAAGTAAATATTTCGAAAAGAAAGGGTTGTCCTCTTCTGCATCCACACATGCTTCAGGGACTTGAACAGAATCCTCCACCCCCACCCGCCATCCCCACATGTACACACACATGTACACACACACATGTATACACATACGTGTTCATACACACACACATGTACACACACATGTACACACACACAGAGGAAGAGGGGAGGGAGAGGGAGAAAACAAGCTGGAATCAGGTGGTCTAGAAAGCTCAGAAGCTCCAAGTGTTTAATATATAGAATTGAACAGGGAGGCGGGGTTATTGCGCACAGCTGAAGGAGGAGGCGGGGTTATTACATACAGATAAACTAGGAGGCAGGGTTTGTGGTATAGGGCTGGATCTAGGAGACAGGTTTAGCTAGTCTCCATCGATATGGGGGCACAGCCTTCAGCCTATAAACATTCAGTGGGGAGAATGCTGTGCCGCGCATGTTCTACACGCACTGTCAACACTGGCAGGCAGTCCCCTGAGGAAGGTTCCATCATACCTCTCAACTCACTGTGCCAAGGGGAAGGCTTTGCTGTTCCTCCACAGACCAGAGGCTCTGAGGTCCTTGATATGGCCGTGCCCACATCAACAGCATAGTTCTCCCAGGATGCTCCTCCTTCAGCGCTTTCTCTGCTCCGTACAGTCCTCACTTCTATTTCCAGGGTAGCACAAGACAATGGACGCGATCCTGTCAGCCACAACAGCCCTGATGGTTGATGATTTTTTTTAAAAAAAAGATTGCTTGACAATCTGATGGCATTTTAAAAAAATTGTTTAAACTTAAATTTACATTATTTTGATCACTGACAAGGGAAATTATTGATTGATTGATTGATGATTGATTGATGGATTTGTATTTGTTCTTGCTTTGCCAAGGAACAAAGCCAAGATCTTTTGAATGCTAGACTAGACACCCACCTCAGCCCAAGGGAAAACTTCTTTTGTTTGTTCTGTTCTATTTTGATTTTTGAGACAGGATCTCATGAAGTAGCCCTTGCTGGCCTGGAATACACTATCTAGTCTAGGCTATCCCCAGATTTATGGAAATACATCTGACTCTGCCTATCTGGTGCTGGGATTAAGGTAGCGCAACACTGTGCATCAAGGACAGACATGTTTTGTTTTGGTTTGGTTTGGTTTGGTTTGGTTTGTTTTGGTTTGGTTTGGTTTGGTTTGGTTTAGTTTGGTTTGGTTTGGTTTGGTTTGGTTTTTTTCAAGACAGGGTTTCTCTGTGTAGCCCTGGGTGTCCTGAAACTTACTCTGTAGACCAGGTTGGCCTCAAACTCAGAAATCCTCCTGCCTCTGCCTCCCGAGTGCTGGGATTAAAGGCATGGCCACCACTGCCCGGCAAGGCAGACATTTTTTAATGCTTATTATTTTCTCTGAGCATCAGCAATAACAAGGCCTGCGTATGACCATCACCTCTTGGTCTTTAGCTGTCCCATCACAGAAGGTTCTTGGTCCTCAGCGTCTGAACTCCTACAGTTGAGCATTATTTCCAAAGTTTAACTCCATCCTTTCTGATGCTGTCGCTGTCTGATGGTCCCATCTCTGTGTGCTGTGTGAAGCTGCAGAGAAGGCAAGAAAGTGCCTCAGCCCTTCTCAGCCAGTCCCCCTCTCCTGCCCACTGCCCAGCATGAAGGCTCAAAGCCCTCCTGTACCTCCTCCCCACCTGCCCCCTCCCCGTTCCCCACACACCCCAGTGCTGAGCGCAGATTAAATGATTCAGCTCAGGAAGGAAGGCTGCTGCGGTGAGATGCAATCATCTCTGACTGAAATCTCTTTTTCAGATATATAATGGTCTAATCAATATTAATAGAGAGGCTTATCTGTTTTCCTCATCTCCCATGTCCTTAAGAGTAGATAAAACGCTTGTAAAATGGGATCCTATTCAGCATATACTGATTGCTTCCAAAACGCATTTGCTCGAGATCTGTCATCAAGAGCGAGTCATTACTGGGCAGCCAGACCCGGTACCACCGTTGACAAATTTGGGAAAGATTCTTTGATTATTTGGCCCAACATGTGATTTAAGGGCTCCAGCTTCTCTTGCTTCTAAATCTGTTCTCGCCTGTCCCGCAGGGGCATCTTGGAAACTAGAAGTGTTTTAAACAAATGAAGGCTTCCGGCAGACTGGGGAATTGACTCCTCCAAGGCAGAATGAGGGATTTCTGAGAAGGAAGCAGGTATCTTTGCCTTAGCAGTGAGGGAGGCGGCGGTGAGCAATGCACTGGTTAGCTGTGGGGGAGGCAAGGCAGGGGGCTGGCAGTATCAGGAAGTTGATGGCTTGAGTGGCTAGTTGTGACCTGGGCAGGATAGAGTTATAGGTTTGGCAACTGGGGACCTGGCTTGACCCTCCTTTTGACCATTAACTAGCTATACCAGTCTTCATTAATCAGCATCTTAGAGCCTTTGACCTCAGTCCAAGAAGAATCTAGAGCCTTCCAGACCCTAAGTGGTTTCACAGTCATCTGTGCCTATGGTGGTCCTCACAGAGGCTCTGTGTTGGAATGCCTCTATTGAAAGATGGCAAGTGTGGAGCCCTGACACCAGCCTGGTAGCAAAACAACAATCAAAACTAACGGGAAAACTAAGTGAGCTGTCGTAAGCATGTGTTCTAACTACTTACCTCACATGACGTAGGTGACGCAAGTGATCTGTAATCCTTTAATTATTTAAAATCATGGAGGGCTGTGCAGCATCTGAGATATACTATGAAAGGAAGAGAGCAAAGTGAGTCACACACTACGGACGAATATGTCGTATTTCCAGGACATACCATTGGACATGCAAACTTTATATGCCCCAGTACAGGGGAACGCCAGGGCCAAAAGGGGGAGTGGGTGGGCAGGGGAGTGGGGGTAGGTGGGTATGGGGGACTTTTGGTATAGCATTGGAAATGTAAATGAGCTAAATACCTAATAAAAATGGAAAAAAAATATTAAAAAAAAAAGAAACAGAAGATATAAAACAAAAATAATAAAAAAGAAAATGAAAGAACACATAGTTGGCTAGCGACACACTATTTTTGGGCTAGTCCCTTCAAGAGCATACACAAGGACCCAGAGGGGACTTCAACATCAGCTGGAGCACCTCTGAAGCAATTCCGGGTTTTTTGTTTTTATTTTGTTTTTTTTTTTTTTTGTTTTTTTGGTTTTTTTTTTTTTTTTTCTTTGCTTGGTTGTTTGGTTGGTTTTGTTTTCATGTTTACATGATCATTTGAACATAAGCAACTGGAGGCCAAAGATTAATATTTCAGTTGCTTTATACCTTCTTTTAAAAATTGTTTTACATGTATTTATTTCTCTGCGTGTGTGTGTGTGTGTGTGTGTGTGTGTGTGTGTGTGTGTGCGCGCGCGCGCGCGCATGCATGTGCTACAGTGTCCACATGGAAGTCAGAAGAACCTATGAGAGAGAGCTCTTCCCAGGTCTCTCCTACCATGTCCACCCTAGAGACCAAGCCCAGGCCAGCGTGTGAGAAGGCAACAGCTGAGGCCTCTCACTGGCCCACCACATTATTTTTGTCTCAAAAACCTGGAGCTTACAAGTTAGGTAAGAGTGACTGTCCAGCAAACACTAAGGATGCCCCGGTGTCTGCTCCTCCAGCTATGGGACCCCAGACCCACGTCACGGTGCCCAGATCTTTATGTGGGTCCTGGGAGATCAAATCAGGCGCTCATGCTTGCTCAGCAAGCACTTTACCAACCCTCCTGTTTGCTTATTTGTTTTAAGTTAATTTTAGTGTGTGTGTGTATGTGTGTGTGTGTACATGCGCGCACATGCAGAATCCAGAAGAGTGCATGGCTTCTTCTCGTCTACTGCTCTCTACCTTTTCCCCTTGTGACAGGATCTCTCACTGAACCTGGTGCAGTTCAGCGAGAACGCCCCACGGGTCCTCCGTCTCTGCCCTTTATAACATGGGCGTTACAGACACATAGAGCCATGCTGGCTTTTGCTTGTGTTCTAGGACTTGAACCTAGGTTCCTCTGCTTGTACGGTGCTCTTTTTTTTTTTAATATTTTTTACTATTACGTATTTTCCTCAATTACATTTAGAATGCTATCCCAAAAGTCCCCCATACCCTCCCCCCCACTTCCCTACCCACCCATTCCCATTTTTTGGCCCTGGCGTTCCCCTGTACTGGGGCATATAAAGTTTGCGTGTCTAATGGGCCTCTCTTTCCAGTGATGGCCGACTAGGCCATCTTTTGATACATATGCAGCTAGAGTCAAGAGCTCCAGGGTACTGGTTAGTTCATAATGTTGTTACACCTACAGGGTTGCAGATCTCTTTAGCTTCTTGGGTACTTTCTCTAGCTCCTCCATTGGGGACCCTGTGCTCCATCCAATAGATGACTGTGAGCATCTACTTATGTGTTTGCTAGGCCCCAGCATAGTCTCACAAGAGACAGCTATATCAGGGTCCTTTCAGCAAAATCTTGCTAGTGTATGCAATGGTGTCATCATTTGGAGGCTAGTTATGGGATGGATCTCTGGATATGGCAGTCTCTAAATGGTCCATCCTTTTGTCTCAGCTCCAAACTTTGTCTCTGTAACTCCTTCCATGGGTGATTGTTTCCAATTCTAAGAAGGGGCAAAGTGTCCACACTTTGGTCTTCGTTCTTCTTCAGTTTCATGTGTTTTGCAAATTGTATCTTATATCTTGGGTATACTAAGTTTCTGGGCTAATATCCACTTATCAGTGAGTACATATCATTTGAGTTCTTTTGTGATTGTGTTACCTCACTCAGGATGATGCCCTCCAGGTCCATCCATTTGCCTAGGAATTTCATAAATTCATTCTTTTTAATAGCTGAGTAGTATTCCATTGTGTAAATGTACCACATTTTCTGTATCCATTCCTCTGTTGAGGGGCATCTGGGTTCTTTCCAGCTTCTGGCTATTATAAATAAGGCTGCTATGAACATAGTGGAGCATGTGTCCTTCTTACCGGTTGGGACATCTTCTGAATATATGCCCAGGAGAGGTATTGCGGTACTCCGGTAGTACTATGTCCAATTTTCTGAGGAACTGCCAGACTGATTTCCAGAGTGGTTGTACAAGGTTGCAATCCCACCAACAATGGAGGAGTGTTCCTCTTTCTCCACATCCTTGCCAGCATCTGCTGTCACCTGAATTTTTGATCTTAGCCATTCTGACTGGTGTGAGATGGAATCTCAGGGTTGTTTTGATTTGCATTTCTCTGATGATTAAGGATGCTGAGCATTTTTTTCAGGTGCTTCTCAGCCATTTGGTATTCCTCAGGTGAGAATTCTTTGTTTAGCTCTGAGCCCCATTTTTTAATGTGGTTGTACGGTGCTCTTACCAGCTGGGACAGCCCCTGTTTTTGCTTTTGTCTGTTTAAGACAAGGTCTCATTCTATAGCTCAGGCTGACCTGAAGCTCACTATGTACTCTAGCCTGCCCTCAAACAAGTAGAAATCCTCCTGTCTCAGCCTCCCCAGTGAAGATTATAGATGTGAGCCATAAAGGAGCATTTGGATCTTTTAATGAGGAAATATTCATACTCTTCTATGTGACTAAACTTACTGGGTAGATTGAATTTCTATATGGAAAAAGGTTCATCTTGACCCCTGTCTTAGTCTGTTTGTTATATTAGGCTGCCTTAGGCTAAGTGAAGTAAACAACAGAAGTTCATTTGACGTAACGGCTGAGAGGCTGGGAGTCCAAGAGCATAGTACCCAGCAGGGACATTAGAGTATGCCGTCCTAATGGGAAGGTAGACAGGCAAGCAGGCATTCACGCAGTGGGAAGGAAGACAGAAAAACTTGCTCTTTTTTTGACCAGAGATCCACTTCCATCACAAGGAACCCATTCCCTCCATGATTAATTCAGAGCCCCCCAACACCCACATGTGCATACCATAATTTTATCATCTTCTCAAGATTTCATCTACTTTTTGGTTTTGTTTTTTGTTTTGTGAGACAGGGTTTCTCTGTGTAGCCTTGGCTATCCTGGAACTCTGTAGACCAGGCTGGACTTGAACTCATAGAGATCGCCTGCTCCTGACCTTCAGAGTGCTGGGATTAAAGGTGAGTGCCACCATCACCTGGCTAAGGTCCCACCTCTTAATGCTTGTGTCTTAGAAACCATGTTTCCAAATGAGGGACTCATTCAATCCAAAGCAACCCCTGTCTCACAACACAGACTACAAAATCCCAAATGGATCATAGACTCTCCTGCCAATGGTCTAATACTAAAGATTTTAGAAGAAAACATAAAGGAGTATTTTTCAAGAGGATGTGGTAGGCAAAACTTCTTAAAACTTCTCACAAAACGTGTCATAAAGGAAAATATACCAAAAAGGGAAAAATATAAAGGAAAATTCTACCAAGTTAGGTTATACTAAAATCCAGGCATGTTCAGAGCTAAGTATGGTAGCTTACACTTTCGATCCCAACCTCAGGGATGTGGAGGCAAGAGGTTCGTAAGTTCTCGGCCAGTCAGGGATACAACAGAGAGACCCTTTCTCAAAAATCCATAAAGAGAAAAGTGACAGATAGATGGATAGACAGATGCTAGATGGCTAAATAGATGGATGGATAGATAGATAGATAGATAGATAGATAGATAGATAGATAGATAGATAGATCAGACAGATGGACAGACAGACGGGCAGACAGATGGATAGGTGGGTGGGTGGGTGAATGGGTAGGTGGGTAGGTGAATGGGTGGGTGGGTGGGTGAATGGGTAGGTGGGTGGGTGGATAGATGGATGGATGGACAGATAGATGACAGAACAGGTTTTCAAAGGGAGGGTTTCTGCTCATTCACATTGCTGACAGGCTACAAGCAAGAGTAGAGAGAGTGCTGAATAGAGAATATCCAGCCTTCTGAAAACATCATGATGATGATTGAGTAAAACAGAAAAGACCAACAGAAGCTAAGTTGAGAGATACTTCAGTGAGAAGCAAAATGTTTGCATGGTCTTGGCCTGCAGAATCCTAAAGACTGTTTATTTTGAGGAGAGAAAATTATCCCTATTCAAAGGACTGGACAACGCCCTAGCTAGGTGACCAAACTCAGCATCACTTACAAGGGTCATGGACCAGTTTCAGGTGTGTGATCCCAAGAAGGACACAAGCCTGCTTACATTCAATTCCAGACAGCAATACAGGGCTTCCTCTAGTCATAATAAAATACCAGATGAGTAATGAGGACTATTCTATTTAAGAGAGAAGAAGGGGAGGAACTGTACGCTTCAAAATGTCAATGTCATAAGTGACAAAATCCAGCTACGGGAATGCTCTCAATTATGAGAGACTAAAGAGACATGTCAACTGAATACAATGCCTGATCCTAGACACTGGAGGGGAAAATGTCATAGACACATTATTAGATCAAGTGAGGAAATCAGCACACATATAGCAAATTAGATTGGGGTAGTGTTGGATGCTCAGTTGACTGACTCTGATAACTCTACTGTGCTTATGGAGACCAGATCCTAAGAACAGACATTTGGGCACTAACCTGTTTGGGTGTAAGGACCATCATGCATGTAATTTACTCTTCAATGATTCAGAAAAGCTCTGTGTGTGTGTGTGTGTATGTGTGTGTGTGTGTGTGTGTGTGTGTGTGTCTGTGTGTCTGTGTGTGTCTGTGTGTGTCTATGTCTGTGTGTGTGTCTCTGTGTCTGTGTGTGTGTGTGTGTGTCTGTATGTCTGTGTGTGTAGAGGGTTCACATGTGTAGAGGTCATACACAAACAAAAGGTGTAGGCTATGGCAGAAAATCTTATATTAACTCTATTATCTTTTCTAAAATGTGAAACTATTTTAATATGCTGCTAAGACAAAGAAAATGTGATAAAGCTGTAAGCCATAAAATGGAAGAGGATATTTGAAAAACATATGTCTGACACAGAATTCATAACTGGGATGTAAAATAAAAGAATTCCTATAAACAAACAAGGAAAAGATAAATTATATGTTAGAATGGATGGGCAAAGGACATGAAGGGATAAATACTTCACCAACAGTGATGTGTGAATGACTGATTAACACATGGTGCCCAACTAATCCGTCATCAGAGAAATGCAAATTAAATCCATAATATAATGTTGCCACACACCCATCGCCACAGCCAAAATTACAAAGATGGGCAATACCATGTGTTGGCAGGTACACAGAACAACTGGGACTTCTGACGTATCTGGCAGAAATATAAATGAATACAATCCTCCCAGACAAGCGCCTGGCAGTGTATTCGCTATCTATTACCATGTAACAGATTACCACAAACACAGTGACTTCAAACAGCACATGCTTATTACCAAACAGTCTCCACAGACCAGGAATCCAACCAAGCTAAGCCTGGGGCCTGGGGCTCAAAGCTATCTACTCCATGCTGTCAAGGATATGAGGTGGGGGCTGGGGGGCTGTGATCTTACCTGAATTTGCACATTCACTCCCCTGGTTGTTGAAAGGATTGCATTCCTCCTGACATATTTACTATGGGGAGTCTTCTACTGGACTGTCCTCAGTATCTTAGAGGGCTTTCTGAGGCAGAGGCAGTGTACAGGCAGAAATTGTCATCTTCCCATAGCTATCCCAGAGGTGATGCTCTTAACATCTTTTCTCGGTTTTTAAAGGTGAGGAGGTGAGCCTAGCAAATGCTCGTGGGAAAGGTGAACGAGAGGCTGGTCACTAGAAGCCACCATAGAAGCCTCTCCTCAGCAGTATCTCTCGAGCTGATGTGGGCAGACCTGTGACCCCATAGGATAGCATCCTATAACACACACGTCCATGCACCACATTATACAGGAAGCTTCACAGGCCCCATTCCTAATGGCTCAACTGGAAGCGATCCAAATAGCCATCAACAGAAGAATGGAGAAAGAAGTTGTGTGTAATCATACAAAGAGATATTACCTATCCGCAAGAAGAAGGAGCTACAAGCATGCAATACACACGAAGCTCAGAGAGAGCATGGAGGGAGATCTTGTCAAACACAGACAAGTGCATGCTGTACGTCTTCATTATACAAAGTTCAACAAAAGGGAGAAGGTAATTTACAGAGTTCGGAGTCATGAAGGTGGTTACCCCTCCGTGGGGAGAGGAGCGAGGCTGAGTAACATCAATGTCACTGCGAGGACAGGATGACGACGGTTCCAGATCAAAGATGGGCTCTTGAGCGGACTAGACTTGTGAGGATTCAGATCTGCCTGTCCGTGAGTCTGTGTTTTAGGGATGTGTCTTGCAATGAAAAGTTTTCATAGAAGAGGGATATCTGTACACCGTTTAACATGTAACCTCTCTCAAAATCTATCCATGGGCTATCGAGATGGCTCGGTGGGTAAAGATATCTGCCACCAAGCCTGAGTTCTAAGCTCCTCTTTAGGAGTCACATGTGGAAGGAGAGGACCCACTCCAGCAAATTATCCTCTCTGTATGTCTCTGTCTCTGTCCCTCTGTCTGTCTGTCTCTGTCTCTCCCTCTACACACACGCGCACAAACAAACACACACACAAATAAGTAAATGAATGAAAATGGAATAAATTTTTTTTAAAAAAAAAATTTCTACTCACTGCAGGTGAGTGGGGTGGTCAGGACCTAGAATCTACAATGGTTCCCGATCTTCCTAACACTTCGGTCCTTTTAATACAGTTCCTCACGCTGTGGTGACCCCCCACTGTACAGTTATTCACATTGCTATTTCATTGCTATAGTTTTGTTACTGTTATGAATTGTAACGTAAATATCTGACATGCAGGATATCCGACATGTGGCATCTGGGGCTCGAGTCCCACAGGTTGAGAACCACTGCTAGCACAAGCTCCTGGGTTTGTGCCCTAGGTTCTGAGTCACACTGGAATAACAATAATAACATATTTCCACTTAAAAACAACACACTGCTTGCACATGCCTTGCCAGCGTGGAAAGCTGAGGCAATCCAAGGACAGCCATCTATTGATCCCATTCCACAGCAGACCCAAAGATACGTAACATTCTTCTAGAGCCCCTCCACCATAGAGGCACCTTCTTCAGGGCTTTATAGAAAATCTTCAGGAGACTAATTCCTACCAAAATGCAAACTCCACAGACAAGGATGCTGTCTGCCTAACTCACTACTAACATATCCAAGAGGGTGCCTAGCTCATGATGGGAAAAGAAATCTGTTGACATACCGGAATAAACAGACAGTTGAACAATACAGTAACAAACATGCACACATGCACATACATGTTCACACACATGCACGCATGCACACATGTGAACACACATGTACACACACGCATACACGCACACACTGCAAGCCCATGGTGAGTGATCAGATGCACACAGGCAGGACAGGGAAGGAGGTTGGAGTCTCATTTCCATTGGGGGGATTTTTCTCCATTTTTTTCCCCACAGAAGTCCTCTTGTGTCTGGTTTCATGCTGTGAAACCTGAGCCCTGTGCTAAGCACCACTCCTCTGAGGTGGTGTAGGTTTGGTCCCTACACCAGAGCCCTCGTCTCCTCCTTGTCACATCGGATCCTCAGACCTCCTTGAGGAGGCACTTCCCAGACATCCATCCTACTTCTGACCTCTAGTCTGGGCTCCACTCGTGACAAGGATATCCTGGTAAAACCTCTGCTGTGGGTCACATCACTGGTTGTGCCCCAGCTAGCCTGGGACTATTCCCACCACAATGTCAATGATCCTGTTTGAGGCTGGGGCTAGGCACAGTGCCTGAGTTCTTGGGTGCTTTGTTAAACTGTCACAAGAGAGGAGACAGAGACGACAGCCTAGCCCGTGCCAGGGAAACCCTGTTTTCTAGTCTGTTTGGGGCTGTCTTTGCCTCAGCTGACAAGGCCACCCCTTTCCTAGCAGGGACTCCTCACCCCTGGGTCTTCTGAAACATCCCTCTTCTTTTTCCTCCCTCGCTTCTGTGCATGTAACTGGGTCTTTCTCTTGTATAATTGTAGACTTCACTGACACTTGTAAGACCAGCTCCTGCTAACAGACTCAGCTTTGCCAACTAAGTGTTCTTCCTGGTCCCTTCTCCAAACTCATGCCTGCTTTCTCCTGCCCTGTCCACGGGAAATAATACTTGCTGCGTGTACCTCCTCCGTTAGGGCCTGAGAGTCCCCAACTCCCCATCCATCCACTAGATGGTAAAACCTCTTTGGAGGGAAGCAGGCAGGGGAATGACCAAGGGCGTGGGGTAACTTTGGAGACAGATGGGTATATTCGGTGGTTTAATTACAGCCATGGTTCACAATGCATACCTGCCAACCGTATCTGTGTGCGGGGGTTAGACACCCACAATACTGGCACCTGGGAAGCTCAGGCAGGAGGGTTGCTACAAGTTCAAGCCTGGCCTGAACTACATAGCAAATACAAGGCCAGCCAGGGCTATATACACAATAAGATCCTGTCTCAAAAAACAAAGCAAGAAAAACAAACAATCACCTTGCCAAAATGTATCAAATGGAACACATTAAATATGCATTACCCACTCCACAGACTTGTTTTTAAAACTTGAAAAATGCTTGAGTCTGTGCAGCCTGAGATTCCCAGACATGGCTCTACATCAGAGTCACCAGGAAGCATCAATAGCATGGATTACCCTATGAATGGAATCCAAGTCTTTAGGGAAGGAGCCCAGCCTTCTTAAACTCTCCAAGGGCTCTGTTCAAAGAGACCAGCATTTGGGAAGCAGCGGTTCTCAGAGCAGCATCCTGACCACCACCAGCAGATCACCTGGGACCCTCCTGGAGCCACAGATTCACTAAATGACTAGCTCTGTGTGGTACCCAAGGACTGTGTTCTCACAAGTACCCTGATGATGACTCTGAAGTCTGCTGATCCCTGAAGCCTGTGATGCAGATCAAAGCATCAATCAACAGATGATACTGACACAGTTCAGAAAGCGGCTGGGACTGGCCAGAGGTCTTCACAGAATCCTAACAAGACAGAGCCTTGACCTCGAGCCTCCTGCCTCCTGGCCAGTATCCACAGCATGTGTTTTGGGAGCCAAGTAGAAATTTTGGAGAAATTTTACTTTTATCAACCTAAGGAGTCATGAATCTTGGAAGTGGCCTTGACTCGGCTAAGTCACCATGACAAACCCACCAGTGGCCTCAAGCCTGGGTCATTCTAGCATATCAGTTAACCAAAGAGTTATTCTCATTCCCAATATGGAACTCAACCCTTATAATCCAAGTGGTTATGAGTGGTGGCTACCATACCAGGTATTTGGGGGTCACCTCCTGAACTGAGGATAGCTCTGTGCTGGGGAGACAAGAGTGGAATCAATACATCGGTGCTAACCCTGGTGGTACGTCGAACACAGATTTGACACAGCCCTCTCTCCTGTAGCAGGAGGAAGAGGGAGATGGTGGCCAGGAGAATCTGATAGGGTAGCCAGGGACCAATGTGCATAATGTCATGAATAAGAAGTAGTAGCTTGAACCAGGGATGTGTGTCCAAACAATGCCAGGTGCAAGAGAGATTCAAGTTGCCCTAGGATGGTCAGGTCACAGCCAGAGAAACACTGGGTTGGGACCTCAACCCACAACATTAGAAGAAGATGTTTCCATTAAGAAGTTATGGCATAAACCTGGACACTATTGCGGATGCTGGGAAATGCTTGGTGACAGGAGCCTGATATGGCTGTCTCCTAAGATGCTCTGCCAGAGCCTGACAAATACAGAGGCAGATGCTCACAGCCAACCATTGGACTGAGGGCCGGGTCCCCAATGGAGGAGTTGGAGAAGGGACTGAAGGAACTGAGGGGGTTTGCAGCCCTATGGGGAGAACAACAGTGTCAACTGGCCAGAACCCCAGGAGCTCCCAGGGACTGGATCACCAACCAAAGGTTATACATGGAGAGACCCATGGCTCTGGCCGCATATGTGCAGAGGATGGCCTTGCTGGACATAAGTGGGAGGCTCTTGGGCCTGAGGGATTCAATGCCCCAGTGTAGGGGAATGCCAGAGGTGGGAGTGGATGGGTAGGTAGTGGTGAGGCAGGGGGATTGAGAAGGGGGCTAGGGGGTTCCAGAGGAAAGCCCAGGAAGGGGGATAACATTTAAAATGTAAATAAAGAAAATATCTAATTGAAGGAGGAGGAGGAAGGGGGAGGGGGAAATAGAGAGGGAGGGGGAGATGGAGAGGAAGAGGAAGAGGAAGAGGAAGAGGAAGAGGAAGAGGAAGAAACATCATCAGCATCTTATGGCAAAAGCCTCACACCCCTCCTTTCTGCTTTCCCTCCTCAAGACTAAAGAGCAGTGCCTCAGACATTCCTTAGGTTTTTCTGAGGAAATTGAATATTAATGGTATTCTCAGTGTTCTCTTCCCCTGCTCTTCGTTCTCCCTTCACTCCCTTGGAGTCCACCCCCGAAGGTATTCATATCCATCTTGAACTAAACTGCGACTGTATTTCAACTTTCCCATTTTATTTGCCACAGGCCGGGTTGTTTATCCATGAGCCATGATAGGTGGGCTCTTGCTTATTCCAGCCCCACGCTCCGATGGCCCTTGATATGGAACAGTGCAGCCATTACTGGATGGAAGAGGAAGCTGAGTGCCTCATTTTCCTGCGTGTTTTACGATGCATTTCCTTATGCCGCCAGGAACCTGCACACACACTTTACCAGGCCATCCTAATGGAGCATTGTGACACCAGACCAATGAAATGCTGAGACTCAGCCCATCAACCACAGGCCACGGACTCGTGAGTGGCTCCCGGACCCTTACCAGGACGAGGCAAGGAAGGGAGGGTAATCAGGTATCCAGAGCAAGGTGGGTCTCCAGGTAATAGGCCAGAGTCCTGCCATGAATGGTAGAGGACTCGTTTATCATTTAGAGAAAAGCTGCTGTCTCTAACTATCTGTACCCCAGGCATCCCTTTGAAAACCCTCAGGGGAATGTTGGGGCTCACCCCAATTCATGAGTGAAGAAACCAACGGCCATACACCCTTGTTCTTGTATGTAATCTCTCCCGTGGATGAGTGACCCCAGGCTCTATCTCCTGCTTCCAGATAAGAGTAAGCCTTGGCTTTCCAAGTCCAAGTTCCGCTTCCCTGAGCATCTCTTCCAGACTAACACCACCTACGTGGGGCTCTGGCTTCTGGCAAAACCTCTTATCCCAGAACCCAGAGGCTCTGTTTCCACACTAGATGGCAGGCAGATGGGGACCCCAGTAGACTCTAAAGTCCCATAATCAAACATCACACAACACCCTTCTCATCCAGGAAACCAGTCTCATCAGAATCCCAACCAGTAATCTTGGGGACCACTCTGTCCAAGAAATAGGCTGACCTCACTTCCAACAAGAAGTTACTCAGTGGCTGACTTGCCTAAAAGACAAAATAGATATCCCTGCACTTGGCCCAGGCAGTCAGAGCAATCTGTCAGGATAAGCAGCAGTGGCTGGCTCAGCTAGCCATCTGATGACCAGAAGCCTGCCACTGTGTGACACACACAATGCCAGGGGCTTCACATAAGTCAGTTCATGGGCTTGGTCATTGTCTCATGACAGGAGCAGAGGCCAACTCCCTGCTTTATCCACATAAGGACAGCACCCATTTGGGAGACCCTTGCTATCAAATAAATGTCCTTCCAGAGAGCCCATTCCCACCTGCCTTTGTTGGGGTTTGGCTGCTAGGAAACACAATGACTAAAAAGCAAGTTGAGGAAGTAAGAGTTTATTTGGCTTACACCTCCATATTGCTGTTCATCAGTGAAGGAAGCCAGGATAGGAACTCTCTTCTTTCATCTTTGTCTTTGTCTTCGTCTTCGTCTTCGTCTTCGTCTTCGTCTTCGTCTTCGTCTTCGTCTTCGTCGTCGTCGTCGTCTTCTTCTTCTTCTTCTTCTTCTTCTTCTTCTTCTTCTTCTTCTTCTTGTTTGTTTGTTTGTTTGTTTGTTTGTTTGTTTGTTTGTTTTTCGAGACAGGGTTTCTCTGTATAGCCCTGGCTGTCCTGGAACTCATTTTGTAGACCAGGCTGGCCTCGAGCTCAGAAATCCGCCTGCCTCTGCCTCCCGAGTGTTGGGATTAAAGGCATGCGCCACCACGCCCTGCTCAGCCTGCTTTTTTATACAACCCAGGACCGCCATCCCAGGCATGGTGACACCCACAATAGACTGAGACTTCCCCCATCAATCATTAAGAAGATGCCTTACAGCTGGATCCTATGGAAGCATTTTCTCAATTGAGGTTCTCTCCTCAGATGACTCTAGACTGCATCAAGCTGACATAAAACTAGTATACCAGTGGAAGGTAAGCCTCCTGCTGCTGAAGAGGAGGGTAAGAGGATATGCAACTTCCCAAATGTGAGCTCATGGCCTGAGCTGTCCCTGCTATGGCTCTCATAGAGGGTACCAAGAATAGGGAGAGAGGGTGCCTATGTCCAGGAAAGAGTCCACACAATGAATATTGGCCAGAGGGCCTTGAGGTCTCTACCCATGACCATTACAGCCTCTGCAGATAGGCTAAGGAGCAGAGGCATACAGCCTGCCCACTCTCCTAAGTCTCTCTGGGAACATGTCCTTTCCTACAGTGAGCATCTCTGAACACCTCTGCCTAACCCATAGTGGACCAGCCTTATGTTAGTCATCTGCTGAGCCTCACTGAGTTCCCCTAGCTCTTCATACCCCACTGTGTGTCCCCTGTCCTGTACAACCCCAGATATACACACATGTGCATGTAGACACACATGCACACAGTCTTGTCTGCACCCAAACTCTTATGAGCATGAGGCTAAACACATATGTGCGTGAATATTTCTGTAGGCACTCAAGTACACATACATGCACATACAATTTGCATAAACATGCACAGGAATGCATATGTGTACATTCCTATCTCTACCTGTATGCCTGTGAGCATGAACATGCATGGGATGGATACACACACACACACACACACACACACAGCCCTCACTAACTCCCTCAACTAGGTCAGCCGCTCCCACCAGAGTGATGCTGAACAGAGCAGATGGTGACTCAGGATAGTGAGCTTGGCAGGCAGAGCCAGAAAAGGACGCAGAGAGGACACTAGAGAGGGGCCCTGAGAGGGTGTCATCTACCCGGGGAGGGGGCAGCCCTGGGGAAGCAGCAGTTGTTCTCTGCAGGGATCCCTGGTGAGACATTCAAAAGAGTGAGACTTGTCAGCCCAGCCCAACTTACCTGCACCTCAAGAAGAAAGGATAAGACAATCAACCTCTCCACAAGGTGGGGGTACAACTTGAGAGGAGTTAAGGACCTACTTTGAGCATCCTTCCTCTGTCTGAAGAGGATGGACATCTCCCAGGATGTTTGTGGTGACTACACAAGATAGAGTCCAGAGTGCATCAAGCCTTCAGCAGTATGACTGGCTCATGGGGTCGTTGTATCTGCCAGCTTCCCAGTCCATGCATCACAGCTAAGGGCTGAGTATAAAGTCAATATCTGGCCCCGGCAGCATTCTACACACAGCACATGAGTTATCTTGTTAATTTCACAGTGCCGGGATCAAGCTTGGGTCCCTGCACATGCTAGGCAAGAGCTCCATCGATGAGCTACCTGCCCAGCCATCTCATTGCTAATTCTCATGACCACATCAGCAAGTTGTATGTTGTAGTCATCAGCTATGCTGACAAGCAGAGGAGGAAGCCATAGAACTTGGCCAAGGTCAAGTCAGAGTCTGGCTTAGTAGCCAGACATAGATTCTAGTCTGTGTGCAGCCCACAACCATGCCCGCTGACTCTGCCATCTTGTCAGGACTCTGCAGGTAGCTGAGCAAGCTTCAGAGCTCACAGTGTGGGAGAAGCAGCCCCAAATGTCCTCATTGTCCAGGGGTGTCTCTTGCTGGCCTCTGGTTTTCAAGTTCAATTGTGAGATGGTGTCTGTTCAACTACAAAGGGCTGTCCGGAAAGGCTCTCATCTCTCAGCAGAGAGCAGCTGTCGGTGCTGGACAGTTCCAGGGCTGATTGACTGAAGAGAGGGGTACAGAGAGGTCTCGAGGGACGCAGTCTGAAGAAGATCACAGACAACTCAGGGGCAGATGGGGACAACATGCAGGGAACAGTTGACAAGAGGAACGGCTGACAGACATGGTCAGGAAACCAGGAGATGAAATCTGTTGGCAGCTGAGTTGTACAGTAACGCACAGGGTGGGGGCTTTAACATGGTTTTTGCCATAGGATTCTGTTTTTTGCATTTTGCCCAGAAATTAAATTTGGATCAAAGAGTAAGGGTGCAATTCTGTCTAATGTAGAAAGGAAGAAGCAAGCCTTGGTCTTCCAAGTCCTCTTTACTTTCCAGTCATGTGCCCCCTCAGGCATCTAGGCCAGCCTTGGGGCCCTCAGAAACCAAGTTTGTAAATCACCCATCTTACATAAACCACACTGGCCCTGGAACTGAGGTCATAGCTCTGCTTGCTGTGTAACATCATACTGGTCACTCTCCCTGTCTTACCTCTTGGTTCCCTTATGTCTCTCCTGGATATGACATTCTAGTTTGAGGGCAGGCATAAAGTGCATGGACCAGGTACACCTTCATAGCTGTGTGAGGAGCCATGAGGTCAATGGGAGCCTCAGACACTCTGACATGTGTGGTCAAACATGTGGCCATACATCCCTGGCTCTGCACATCACACATACCTATGGAGCATAGTCTTGGTGTGCAAATTTAAATGAGAGAAGACAGAGAGTGAAGTGTGGTTCCAGGGACTGGCTCAGAGAGCATCCTCTCTCTGGTAACTTCTGGTGGTCTTTCCCCACATCCATTTACTCTTTCACTCCTGCCTTTTAAAGTTTTGTTTATTTTGAGACAGGGTCTCAGGTCTCTCCTGTTGGCTTCGAGCATGCTGTGTCATAATTCCGGTGTCGTCTCCTCACTGAGAGCCCATCGAGCTGGGAGAATTGGCATCCAAACTCTGGAGTTGGCATCTGCTCACACCCAGGCCTGCCAATGCCTGCCTGACCCTTCACGGGCCACTGGGTTTTTTGTCCCTTGGAATTCCCTGGGGCCAGAAAGGTAGAGTGCACTCTGTTTGTGCAGCTGGGCAAAGAGAGAGAGAAGTGACTTATCCACAATCAAACAGCTAAGCCTTAGCAGAGTATCACTAGGGCCAGCCCTTTCCCAGGTAGGACTGCTGGCCTCAGGGACCTGGCCTCACATGGTTCAGCACCGGAGAGCAGGAGAGGCACAGACCACCTTTCTGAAGCTGGTGGTGTATACCCAGGCTCCAGGCTATCAAAGGCAGCTGTCCAAAGAAGCAGCAAGGTAGGACCGTCCAAGCCCTTCCACTTCTGCCCAGGAAAAGGTATTGGGTGGGCCCTGGTAAGCAGGCCAGAAAGAAACAAAAGTCTCCACTTCAGTAGACAAAGCAAGATCTAGATCTACCTAACATGGAGACCTACAGTCAACTCCCAGATGGGAAGGCACAAGGCCTAGAGGGGAGGGACAGAGATCCAGCGCCCCGTGCAGAAGGTGACAGGGTGAAGACATTGGCTGATATGATACAGCAAAGGGATGGGGTGTGCATTAGAAATTTACTGTAGGCAAAAGGACCAGAAAGCAGGAGGTGGTGATGTCCCCTGGGCCCTTGTCTGGCCAGCCATCTAGATGATGCAGAGGGAGGCCCCTCTGCCTCAAGACAGGACCCAAGAGCCCAAGAGGCTGCTAGGCAAACTCTGGCTCTCCCCTGGGAGGATGCTCTTTGGCATCTCCTACTGTTCCTCCTCCTCTCAGCCATTCATCTATTCATGCAGTGGGGTTCTCACCAGTGGAGTTAATAATCTCTCTCATCTTGGCAACTCCTAACACCTTCCCCCACCTACCCACCCACCTCCCAGTTTGGGGTAGGGAAGAAAGGCTGGCGACTCATGTGGTGTTGATTAGAGTATCGATCCTGCCTGCAGCCCTCACAGACGCCCCGCCTGAGCATCCATCAGTGACAGATGGGAGACTGGAGACTAGCCTCCTGTGAGGCCCAAGGGCTGGGCCAGATCGGAGCACGGCTCAGCTGCTCTCCAAGGCGGGAGCAGAAACAGGGCCCCAGTCAGCCCCAGCGGACTCTGGGTTGCTTGGCTTGCTAACTTCAAGTTCTCGTCACACTTCCCATCCCTCCATCTTTTCTCCTCTCTCGTCTACAGTTGCTGACATCAGAGCTGGACATTCGATTTGGTCCCCCTCCTCGCTATTGTAAACAACACCAATAAGCTAGGAGACCACACAGCAACCGAATGTGGCTCACATTAACAACTTAATATTCAACACCCAGAAACTGAGGCTCCCCAAGGTCAGGCAAGGTCAGGCGGATGACCAGAGCTGTGGCCACATTAGCATGTCACTTGTCCCACCAATCACCTAGCTCCCCAGAAGAGCATTGACATGAACTGAGTCACTTGGTGCCAGGAATGCATTGTCTCACTGACAATGTGCATTTGTCTTGTGGTGTGGAGGTTTGTTATTCTCTTCTCCCAGATGACGACACCTAACTAACGTGTCTGCAAGTGGCGTGGTTATGCAGCACCATGTGGGGGCTCCAGACGTCCTCTGTGGGACTCCAGACCCAGTTTCTTGTGTCTGCTCCACAGCTTCCATTTCACACACATGCTTGCTCTCGTCTCCTCTTATCCATCCCCACAAATCCCCCAGAGAGGATTAGTATTGCTAGCCCCATTTTACAGATGGGGAAACTGAGGTGTAGATGAGCATGTGACTGAACATGATAGAATCAGCACATATCAGCTGATGCTCTTCTGCCTCTCCTTGGGCTTGAACACCACCTCCCCTCTGCCCGACGGGGCATATTTCCATGGACTCACTTCCTCTCTAGAAGTCCTTTGCAGAGCTTCACTCCAAGCCTTCTTCCTGCCTGGAACTTCCCTTTCCCTCTGCCACACTTCCTCCTTCCCTGCCTGCAGGACCTGTTCCAGAACACTCCCCCAGGATGCAAGCCCAGCCTCTGTGTCAGCTGGGGAACTGCCTGTCCCTCAGCTCAGGATTCTTCTTCTTCTTCTTCTTCTTCTTCTTCTTCTTCTTCTTCTTCTTCTTCTTCTTCTTCTTCTTCTTCTTCTTCTTCTTCTTCTTCTTCTTCTTCTTCTTCTTCTCCTTCTTCTCCTTCTTCTCCTTCTTCTCCTCCTTCTCCTCCTTCTCCTCCTTCTCCTCCTTCTCCTCCTTCTCCTCCTCCTCCTCCTCCTCCTCCTCCTCCTCCTCCTCCTCCTCCTTCTCCTCCTCCTCCTCCTTCTCCTCCTCCTCCTCCTCCTCTTCCTCCTCTTCCTCCTCTTCCTCCTCTTCCTCCTCCTTCTTCTTTTCCTTCTTTTTTGAGAGCCTCTGTTTCTCTTCCTGTGCTACCTGGCACTCACCCTCAGGCTCTGATCCAGCAGATCTGGGCTAGCTTACAGTCCCAACTCCTCCTGCCTTTACCCCCAGAAGGCAGGCAGGCAGGAAGGCCAGCCCGGATATCTAGACTTGAGTGCTTGCGTTAGCACCCAGGGTGGTGTTGGGCCCAGGAAGCAGCTTTGATTGAGAATTGATCTGTTGTTCACTGAGCTGGTTACCAAGAAGAGAGAAACAACTTGTCAATACTGCATTACTCACCGGGGTCCAGAGCCTCTTCCTTAGGTAACAGAAGGGAGACAGAGACGGTTGAAGAGGGGGGGAAACAAACTTTTCAGGGTTTCTGGGAGATGCCAGGAGCATGGGGCTCATCTTAGCCTCTGCTTCCTGGTTCTGGTCCCCAGACTCCTCCTCCTTTCATAGAACCAATCTGGAGCTGAGCATGGGATGCAGGGGCCAAAGCACCAAACTTCTTGTAAGTGTGCTTCTATTGGCCTAGGAGGTGCATGGTTTGGCGTGGATAAAAGACATTACCTGTACCAGGCTAGTTTCAGGGCATGTGTGCATGACATGAGGGTCCTGAAGGTCAATGAAGAAGACCCTGCCTGACTTTCCTGTTTGGAAGCCCCTTCAAGATATGGCTCATTTGTGGCAGGACACTAAGTAGTGCAGTCTTGGCAGGTGTACTGAGCCCAGTACTCAAAGGGCCTTCGAGGGTCTTCTCTTCCTATCCCAACACTACACCAAGCTGGATGGAGAAAGTATATCACTGTTGCCTGTGACCCAAGGCTCTAACCCAAACTTCACCTCTCTCTTTGGCATCTCTCTCTCTCTCTCTCTCTCTCTCTCTCTCTCTCTCTCTCTCTCTCTCTCTCACACACACACACACACCCTTGGCCTTCAGGCCAGGCCAGCTTCCCTCATGCCTGGCCACAACCCTTAGTGACATGTGGCCCAGCAGTGTACTCGCTCACCAAATCACAAGTAGCCAGGTGACAGGGCTCAGGAGGCACAGTGTCATTGTCAGAATGGACCTGGTGGAGTGTCCCCGCTGACTTACTGTTGCCTCCTCCTCACTTTTAGGGCAACCTGGAGTCTGAAATTGGCTTCCCTTAAGTGTGTGATCTCTGAAAGCAGCTTGGTTTCACTGAAGTAACACAATGGAAACCCAATCTACTCAGCTACGAGAGCTGAAGCCCAGGCCTAGGGCTTGGGTCTGCAGACCAGGCAGGTGCTCACCTCACCCGTGAGAAGGTATTCCCTGCTCCCCTGAGCTCTTGCAGCTCTAGATGACTGCAGTGTTCTCTTCCTTTTAACATTACTCACCTTCCACATCCACATTAACAGACCATTACTGGTGAGTCAACTGTGAAGACAAGAGCTGCCACAGACCATGTACCCTAAGATGTTTGTAATAGAAAGGTCACTGCCATCTGTGCGTTGTGACCAGAGTGTGCCAGACACAGTGCTGGGAGATCGGGTGAGGTACTGGTGTGAGAGCACCCAGCCAAGGACTCCTCAAGTATTCATGATTTTATACATATTGCTGTGATAGATTGCCTGATAAAAGAGGAAAGGTTTATTTTGGTTTATGGTTTCTGAGAGTTGTATCCTATTGCAGCAGGCAGAGGTGGCAGAGTAGCTCATGTCACTGCGGTGGGAGCATGTGGCAGAGGCTGCTTACATCACTTCCCATCAGGAAGCAGAAGAGGCAGACAGAAACCAGGCACCAGGCACCAGGCTGTAACTTCCAAAGGCCAGCCCCAAGGGACCTTCTGCCTGCAGCTAGGTCCCACTTCCAAAGAGTCCCACAAAAAGTACTGCCAGTCAAGGACCAAGCCTTCAAAATATGAGTTCATGGGGAACATTTCAAATTCAAAACACAGTCCCTTGTCACCAGGGGGAGAGTCAGGAAGGGGCTGCTGGAGGGCTTTCTGTGACACCAGTGAAGAATGATTTCCAGAAGAGGGGACACCCTGCCTTGAGCTGAGCCTTGGTGACAGGAATCAGGACTGGGCAGGCAGGGGGACAATGCCCAGGAGCTACAAGAGAAAAGGACAGTCTGAACCAAAGCCACCACTACTGTAAAGTCTCATAAGAGGATGAATCACAGAGAGTCACTCTAAGTTCTATCACTGGATTTAACCAACAGCCACTAAGTATCTACCATATGACTGCTAGGGGCAGAGAGAGCCACAGGCCTGGGAGAGCCAGACGGACTTATTTATAGTCCCTCCGCCCCAGGGAACATCAGACAAACACCCCACAGACACCAACACCCAACTGATAGGGCAGAAGGAGACAGGCATGGGGGAAGGCAGCTTTGATGCAAGGGATCAGGAAAGCTGTGGAGATGGAGTGTGGCTCACTCTGATCCTGGAGGAATGTGGGACTGAAAGATGTCCCAGGACTATTAGGGAATACCAACCAGGACAAAGTCCCAGCATGCTGAGTCCATGTGCCTGTATCCAAATAGTTGGATGCCACTGGGTACACAATGACAGCCTCTGGGGACAACAGTGTCACACAAACAGGTCTGTGAAGAAGGAGCTAAGAAAGGAATCACCTGTGCATGTTTTGGCTGAGCAGAGATTAAACCAGTCACAATCAGTATGAGGTCCAAAGAAAGGAAGCGGTTATGGGAGCCCGAGAAGAGGTTGCCATACAAGATGCTCACTTCTGGTTAAAGGACATGCACACCTAAGGCCATCAGAGAGAGGGACACTTGATTCAGACTTCAGCTTTTCCTCTAATCTTTCCATCTCCCACTGGGCCTTGCACACGGGCAGAACCTGGTGGGATCCCAGAGGGTGGAGTCTGGATATTTTATGCCTCGCAGATTAGATTAGCATCCTGTGGGCAGAAATGAGAAGAGTGGCTGATGCCGCTTGTCCCCTGTCACCCCGGACTATGAGATCCTACCCCTGAAAGTGGGCCATCTAATCAGCCCAGAGCTTCATGGACTTCTTAAAAGATCAAGCGAGAGAGCAGAGGCAGAAGGCTTTGTACAAAAATAATTGGTGCCCCTGGTCTTGGACCTACGAGGCATTCTTCAGCACCAGTACTTTTAGAATTCATAACAGATCATTTTGCACATGAAGGAACGCTAGTTCAGAGGGGTCAAGTCATCAATATCTGCGCTACTTAACTCCTTGTTTCCAAGACTCAGAAACCCAAGTCACACTGACTTGAGCAAGAAAGCCAGGGGCTGGCATAGACTACAACTTCAATGCTTTGGGCACGGCTGTATCCAGGTGATTCAGGCAAGGCTGTATCCAGGTCCTTGCTCTCTTCCTTTGTGTTGTGTTGGCTTTATTCTCAGAATCCAGGGTGACAAAGCAGCTTTAATAAACTTATGCCACCTTAGCTTGACCGAGAGAAAGAAAGTCCCTCCCCCAAATCCTCAACAAATATCCCTAAACCTGGCTTCTAGATCTATCTCTTCTATCTCTAGACCAATCCTTATGGTGAGGTCATTGGTCTGGCCAGGGTCAAGTGTCCCCTGCCTTGGGGCCAAGAGGCAGACCACTATGGCTGAAAGAAGGGTACAACATCCCTCCTTTCTTCTTGTTCTACCTTCTCTGTTGGCCATTTGAAGAGCTTGGTGGCCCCACTAGGATTGCCTAGGGTGACCAAGGGATAGCTGAGAGCTGACTACCTTAAGTGGAGAGGGTGGATAGAAATAGAGAGAGGGGTGGGCATGATGTCCACAAGTAACCTGTTTGATCTGAACTTATATGTGGAGTTTGTTTGTACCTCTCTGAGCCTCCTCCTTCTCCTCTTCCTCCCCCTCCTTCTCCTTCCCTTGGTCCTCCCATTCCTCCTCCTCTTCTCTTCTCCCGTTTTCTTTTCCCCTTCCTTCCGTCTTCCTCTTCCCTCCTTTCTTCTTGTTCTACCTTCTCTGATGGCCATTTGAAAAGCTTGGTGGCCCCACTAGGATGGCCTCGTTTCTGAGTCTCACTTGTGCAAGGGGCTCCAGGCCTGCAACAAGAGCCAGACTTGAGGCCTCTGAGTGAGAGAGCTGAGGACAAAATGAGCCACTAACAACACACCAAGCCCTTCCACTCCACATCCTCCCTCACCTGCCCACTCCCTGATAAACATCTAGCGCACATAAAGAGCCGGCTTTGGATTCTTCTCTTGTTTTCTTGCAATGGCTTTCTCCTCTCCTCGGGAAGGGAGGACACCATACCACAGAAGAACACATGTATAGCACATGTATGTGTGTATGTGCACGTACACGAAGTGATGTATAGCCGAAGACCCTAAGTCTCTAGAGTTTTGACAGTCCCATCAGGAGACTGCAGGCAGCTCTAAAAGCTCTAGGCTCCAGGCCCTGCTTCTTCCTCCTTATTTACCACTCTTCTGAGCACAGCTATGCTCTAAAGAGAGGATAGGGAACAGGATTTAGTGTGAAGGCACGTCAGGCTCCAAGAGGAGAGAATTTAGAAGAGAGGGGGAAAGGTGAGCTATAGGGAGAGGGAGAGGAGATGGGGTGGGTAGAGAGGGATGCAGGAGAGGAGATGGGGTGGGCAGAGAGGGATGCAGGAGAGGAGATGGGGTGGGCAGAGAGGGATGCAGGAGAGGAGGTGGGGTGGGCAGAGAGGGATGCAGGTGACTGCTGAAATGACAAGGGGAGAGGGAGACAGCCAAGTTCAGAAACAGGCAGGAGAGATGCAAACCCAGTGCTAGCCATGCCAGAGTGGGAGCAGAAACTTCCCATGAAGCAAGACAGACGATAAGGACAGACGCATACTTGGATCTGGGGGTTCAGAAGGAACAGGGTCACAGAGGATGCTGGTGATGGGCGTGTCTTGCCCTGTGTTGGGGAGATAACACTGGCCAGCCTTTCTGCTGCTCCACCTTCCCTAGAGGCCCAAGTTCTAGCATAGACACGTACATGGACACAACAGGGCCCTGACCTTCAGTGCTGCTCTTCCACTGCTGGCTGGCAGGCTGCATGGTTTGCTGGCCACTGCACTACCTTTCTCCAAAGCACCCAGCCTACAAGAGTCGCCTTGAGATGTTTCGAGCCTCAAGTCAGATGCTGGACCAGAGACTGGGTACCAGTGTTAGAGCCAAAATACGTTACATCACCTAAGGCACAGAGCCTCAAGTCCTTGCTGTTCTTCCAGGCTCGGTAGCTCTTCACCTTTGTGTAGAAATGGCAAGTGGAAGGCGTATGAACCTTCTGTGGAGCATCCCCACTGCAGCCTGATGATCCCAGAGAGAAGAAGCTGCCCCACATGGAAGCTTATCTAGGGTCAATGAGACTGCCTGATTCACAGATGCTATTCACAAAGTGCCCTATTCTCCCCCTACACACACACACACACACACACACACACACACACACACACACACACACAGACACAGACACACACACACACACACACCAATTATTACCTCAAAGGCACCTTGGCACCCCATCACCCCACCCCGAGCCTGCTGGCTGATAGATATCCAAAGCCCTCAGAAGTCAGAGCCTACAGGATCCCATTGCTTCAGGCCCCCAGTGCCTGCATTCCTCTACCTCTGAGCCAGCTGTCAGCTCTGCAGCCATGACGGCAGAGGGTGGTTGGACTTTCACAGTCAGTATCCTGGGGACGGAGGGGATGAGATGGTCGGTATTAAATGCCAAGGGATCCCCTAGAAGCTGAGAAGACAGAGATGGGCAGAAAGCCTCTGGGAGCTCCAGGATGACACCAGGAAGAAGGGTCTACAGTGTGCTCCACTCTGTGGCTCCCCACTGAGGTAGGCTGGCAGCCTTGCTCCTCCTCTCTCTGTGCCACTGGAACCCAGTGACTCTTGCAGCAGGAGCGTGGATATAAGATAATCCTGTAGACATGCCAAACCTGCTTTCCTGAACTCGATGCCTGTGTCTGCATGGAGGAGCACACTAACACATGCCTGCCCCATAGATGCCCCGGCACACCACCCCACACCCTACTGAAGCAAACATGTTCCCACGCATTCCTGAGTCTGTCACAGCGCCCACTGCAAATGCAGGCACCATACTCCCCCTGACATGCCCTCTCTCTACATGACCAGCCTGCGGTCACACTCAGACACCTATACATACTCCCAGGCTCCTGAGGCAGCTAAGGCCCCTCTGATGAGCACTCATGTCTCTCACTCAGGGCAAATCTATACCTGAACTTCTCCAGTTACTCACCCACACTGACAACCCCTCTAAACCGCTGCAGACATTCCGAGCTCCCAGCCCGTGACTCATTCCACCAAACACATCAAGCTCCCATGTGAGCTCTCTGTGTTTTCTTAAGATTCATTCACACAGCCTTTGAAGAGCTATTCGTCGGAGGTAGCTCAAAAGAGGGTTTGCCTATCATTCACAAAGCCCTGGGTTGAATCTCCAATACCCCATAAAACCAGGCACGGTGGTGCACATCTATAATCCCAGCCAGCACTTGGGAGATGCAGACAGGAGGATCAAGGAGTGACATAGCAAGTTCCAGGCCAGTCTGGGCTATATGAGACCCTGGCTCAAAGAAAAAAAGAAACTGTTATTTATTTTCTTCTCATAACAGTCTGGGAACGAGGCGCTGTGGCTGTAAGCACTTGCTGTGGGGAGGGCAGTGTTCCAAAGGGCTGGCCCTTCTGTAGGTCAAATTCTGCATCTAACCAACCTAGGCTTCTATCCTTGACTATCTGATTCTAAATATTCTGCCTTTCGCCATCGCTGGGCACTGCTGGTGCCAACTTGGCCATGTGTTCCTCCAAGCGGAGGGAGCCTGCACTGGACAGAAGTCGGTCCTCACTCAGCTGAACATCTGTGCCAGTGAGTCCCTGAACCCATCCAACTCATTGTACCCTGCTCTCCCCAAATCTCCTTGCTCCCCATATCTGGACCCAGGATGCTCAGGAAACATCTGCTGGAACCTCAAGGATGCTCACTGAAAAGTCTCTAAGTCATTCAAAGACTGGGTGAGCCTCCTTAGGAAGTCCCAGCCTCCTCCTCAGCACACCAAGGCTGCCTGACCGTTGCAGAGGCCCCTTGGCTTCCACCCTCTCCTTCCGCTGAAAGCTTTCTGGGGCTCCGTGCGCTGTTTGGTAAATAAATCGAGGGCAGCAGGAATAATATACCTGTCAAACAGCAGCCAGCTTCCAATTTCCGCTGTCAGGCCTGCCTGGCTGTGCCACATCGAGACTCCTGACACGCTGCCACAAGCAATATGCTCCGAGGCCCCTGCAGATGGGAGGGGGTGGGCCACTGCTGGGTCGTTTCTCCCCCACCCCCCTCGCTCCTGCATCCCACCATCTGGGTGGGATGAAGACATGAAGATGAACTTCCCAGTCAGTAGCCTGGAAGGAAAAGCCTGGATAGGACTTGGAGCTCCTGGAAAGGCAGAGTTGCCACCGAGCTGCCTTGGTGGGCAAGACGGGCAGTGGCCAAGAGTGGTATGGGCATGGGTACTCAAAGATGGTTAGAAAAGGATCCTAAGCCAGGCGGTGGTGGCACACGCCTTTAATCCCAGCACTTGGGAGGCAGCAGCAGGTGGATTTCTGAGTTCGAAGCCAGCCTGGTCTACAGAGTGAGTTCCAGGACAGCCAGGGCTACACAGAGAAACCCTGTATTGAAAAACCAAAGATTAAAAAAAGAAGAAGAAGAAGAAGAAGAAAGAAAGGATCCTAGGGCTACCATCTGAGCTCCTGGCTGGCTGGGCTGTCATTTCTTGTACAGGGTTAGCCAAGCCCACTGACTTGGAGGTGCCACCACTCAGGCAGCAGGACAGCTCTGCAGAGATTCCCACTCTGGCTTAACCCAGACTCTGCCACCATCTGTGTGACCTCAGAACAGGGCTGGGGTGTCTTCCCTTTCAGGACCCTCTTTCCCCCCTCCCCTGACGCTTCCCCTCCCCAGCCTCCACCTTAACCATCCCTCAGGCACATACAGCTGTTCTCTCTTCACATTCTTCACAGCTTAAGGGGGGGGTTCACCTAGGAACCTCCCAAGCCCTCAGGAAACACACCCCTCCAGCCCCCGCACCCAACTGACGTTCTCACGGCATCTGCTGACTTTTGCACACTCATTCTGCTGGTGACAAGAATAACCCCCACCACCGCCTCCACCCCTTCCCAGCCAGATAAAAGGATGAAACACTGCTGAACCTGGGCACAGGGATAAGAGCCAGGGACTGGAGAAGGAAAGCAGAGGTCCTAAGCAGACAGCTTTGGGAAGACAGCTCCTGTCCCTAGGTCTGGGATTCTAACAAAGAGTGAAGCTGGGTCCTCTGCGCTACTCTATGATAAAGGACACTATGAGGAATGAATGTCCTAGGGAGTTGTGTTGGCAATTGAAGGGGAAAAGAACCTGCTCTAAGCCACAGAGTTTGGCTCTCCAATGAACAAGACCTCCAGCAGTGCCACGAAACAGCCCTGCCCTCTCCTGAACTCCTCTTAGGCCACTCCTGCCCTTTCTTCCAGCACTGCTCACGTCTGTCCTGTAGGAAGATGTCCGTCCATGTTCCAGCTGCTGGGCTGAGCACAGGCGGGAGGGAAACTGAGCTCCTCCAATCTTGACTTCGCAGCGATACAGAGGCAGAAACTGAGGCGGACATGGACGCAAACCACAGCGAGCAGTCCTTAGCAGAGCATGGGTCCTTTCTGTACCTCAATTTTCTTAACTGCACAATGAGACCAGAATGCCTGCCTAGCTGTGCCATGGGGTCAGTAGAAGGCGCCCCTGTGAGTACAGGGCTCTCTTCCCCCTTGATCCTCCTGGAGCCAGGCATAACAATCTGTACCTTTGATAGTGTGTTTGAATGAAGGAATTCCAAGTGCTTTAGTCGCTCGCTGTTCATTGAGCTCTGGCTTTTAAGATCACATCTGAGCTATCAGGAAACCCACGTTTCCTGGGAGCCTGGCATAAGATAATCTTCACCCCTCCGTGCCTTGACCCTGTGCTGTAGAAGCCAGGGGGCCTTCTCTTCGGGAAACTGGAAATGGAGCTGGAAAGAGAGACTGTCATGATGGCCAGGCCGTAGCCACCTTGGCACCATGTCCAACTGCTCAAGGGCAGAAAGAGCAATGGCGAGTAAGCATATGTGTTTCCATGTCACATAGAAGGACCAAAATAAACACACATTTAGCACTAGAAGCCAAAGTAGGGAGGGCCTCCTCAGACTCCTGCTACACTCCTGCAGTCTGTTCTGGATATGAGGCTGGCTAACTTCCTGTCCCACACCAGGATTCCAGCCAAGCCCAGCATATTGCTGCCTGGGGTCCTGCAACCCCCTGAGGGACAGACCACCCCTGGCTGTGGTATAGGGGATTTAGATGGACTCCAAAGGTAGACCTCCTGTCTTCTCTATTTCTTGCCCAAGCCTACAGGGGGGTTACATGCTACCACGTAGAGGGCAGACATTTGCATTCGTATGTGGTAGCCCATGAGCGTCACACCAAGTTTTTGCAAACCGTTTCTTCTGCCCACCACTACACCCACATCCATATATAGTCAATAGTCATTCTCCCCAGAACCGGAAGCTGGTCAAAGGTGCCCTATAGTGAGTGGGGCAAGAACCTGCATTATTGAGGAGTATACGCATTACATGGGGGGGGGGGGGGTTCTATGCATAATGTTCCCTCTCATTTTGTTGGGGCCTATGAAAACTGGCAAGGAGACTGGATCAGGCAGAAACCCGCAAGCGTGACTTCAACATGCACCCCTGAGCACCCTAAGGGAAGGAACCTCCCTATCACACCCAGAGGCCCACCCAAGGGCTTCTGTCACAGCTGCTCACGCGTACCCGCAAGGCCAAGAATGAGGAGGCTCATGATTGTGCCAGGCTGAAAATGAAGCCGGCAGGCTTGTGGTTAAACAAAGATGACCACTTAGTGGCTAGGTTGGAGCAACACTCCTTGGCCACCCCTGAGGGACACAGAAAGTGCCACCTCCTCCCAGAAGTCTCCATGTGTCCTCCAGCTCCCCCCCCCCCTCACCGAGGCAGCTGTAGCACTGCATGTGATTTCAGGTTCCAATAGGAAGGAACAGTTTTCTCCAGTGTTCAAATGCATCTTTCACCTAAAGTGAAGACACAAGCCTGGATTTACATGTGCACTTACACACATACACACATGCACATACACATGAAGCCACAAGTGTGGACTTAGATATGCACATACATACAGACACACACACATAGTGAGGGGCGGTAGAAGTGGAGGTGGGGGTGGGGGAGATGGAGAGAAGGAGAGAGGGAGAGAGAGAGAGAGAGAGAGAGAGAGAGAGAAAGAAAGAAGGAAGGAAGGAAGGAAGGAAGGAAGGAAGGAAGGAAAGAAGAAAGAAAGAAAGAAAGAAAGAGAGAGAGAGAGAGAGAGAGAGAGAAAGAAAGAAAGAAAGAAAGAAAGAAAGAAAGAAAGAAAGAAAGAAAGAAAGAAAGAAAGAAGGAAGGAAGGCAAGCAAGCAAGCGAGCCTATCTCTGCCTTCAGGTCTTGGCTACACACACATCCTCATTTCGTTGTTCCATCAGCATTACTGACTCGGGGTGTGTGTGTGTGTGTGTGTGTGTGTGTGTGTGTGTGTGTGTGTTAGCCTAAAGGGTGATAGTGTGACCTCAGCCATGCCCTGGTGACCCCACAGCCCCAGGACTGTGCATAGTAAGGAGCACAGCTGAGGTAATAGATCTAGGTCAAACTTGCCCACGTGGGTGGGAGGAGCCCCCTGATCCCTCTGCTTTGCTGCCTGCCTGCCTTCAGGCCACTAGCCAGATAGACCAGAACAATGGCCTAGGCAAGTATCCAGTACCTATTTCCAGGGCCGTCCCTTCACAAAGTATTTAGAAGTGACACACAGGATAGGGACAGGTTCCAGCTGCAGAGGACATGGGGTTTTCCAACATGTCCAGTCACCTCAGATAATGTCATCTAGAATTTAGGGCAAGGCAGGAGAAGCCCAGGCTGAGACATGCCCAGGAGGGTGACAATCCACATACCAGCTTGGGTTTTGCTTTCACAGAGGGCTCCTCATTCTGCATACTTGTGTGTCCACAGTTTCAGAAGGGCAACAGTTGCCCTCAGCCCCATAAAGTAGCAGTGGAGCCGCTAGGAGTAAGTTTGGGTATGTCTTATGATGGCACACGCCTGTGTACACAAAGCCAGGGCTACTGGATGTGAGCCACGTGGATCTCTCAGCTATGCCCTATCAGCCTGAGATGCCTACCCAGGCTGTGAGACAATATTGCCGCATGCCTTCAGTTCGCATATACACTGCATGCATGCGCATCCAGACCGGAAGCCGATAGTCTTCTCAACCTGAGCTTTTTGGGCAGGGAGAGAGTCACATCTCAATGGCATCTATGGCTTCAAAAGGGTTAAAAGGGTTTGGTCTTTATGATAGGTACATCTTGCAGCTGGGGTATATAGACGGGCATTTCAGGGACTGATCTGGACCCTTGGCCCTGGATTCAGAGAAAGGCCTCTGTCTCTTTGCCTGGAGTGATGGGATGTTTCTCCATTCACCTACACTCCCCTCTGAGGGTTGGGAGACCCCTCCTCAGCCATCCTGCTTAGTCTTTTGTGAGGGAAAGCAGAGGGGAGAGAAGCTCCCCTCTACACTTCCAACATGCCAGCCTCCTGGCACCAGGTGGAGGACAAGAAGTGGGTCTGTGCCCCTCCGCACACCCACGCCTGGGCCTCCCTGCCTGCCTGCCTGCCTTCCAGAGTGATGAGTTTATCTGCACAGGACAGAGAGGTGCGTTTGACGGCTGCGATGACTGGAGCTGAACTCCTCTGTAAGCAGGTTCCCGGGGGAAGGGATGGGAGAGATGCTATCAGCCTTGTCAGTCAGTCAGGAAATGAGTCTTCCTGCTCACCCCTCCCCCTCCTTGCTCTCCACCACAGCCCTGATCTCACCTGGCCACCCAGAAACCAACGCAGGGAGCGGTAAACATCCCACAGGCACTGGGCAGGCACCCAGGGGACACACAGGGATGAGAAATAACTCACCCAACCAGCCCCCAAGAAAAAGGAAAAAAAAAATTTCCAGCAAGCGAGCAAAGCTTTCTGCCCTGTGCCAAGTTGAGCGGGTCTCAAAAACCTGTGATATGTCAGCCATTTGAAGATGAAGAATGCATCTAGGCTGGGAGGGAAGCATCTGGGCCATCTCTGGAGATGCCCCTGGGGACTGTCTCCAAGAACCACACCACACCCTCCCATATGGACTGTCAGGGTTAAAACTGACTGCTCCTTCCTTGAGGCCTGCTTTCCCTTCTACCCCTGCTCAAGCAGCCACAGCTAGGGTCACACTCAGTAGTTTGGGGTTCTTGGTTCCTCTTCTGAATAAAGAAAATAGGAACCACCAACCAAAGAGTACACATGGTGGGATTTATGGCTCTAGCTGCATATGTAGCACAGGGTGGTCTAGTTGGATATCAATGGGAGGAGAGGGAGAGTCCCTTGGTCCTGTGAAGGCTCTATGCCCCAGTATAGGGGAATGCCAAGACCGGGAAGTGGGAGTGGGAGGGTTGGTGAGCAAGGAGAGGGGGAAGGGATGAGGGGAGGGGGTTTTTAGAGGGAGACCAGGAAAGAGGATAACATTTGAAATGCAAATAAAAAATGTCTAATAAAATAAAAAAGAAAGGAAGGAAGGAAAGAAGGAAGGAAGGAAGGAAGGAAGGAAGGAAGGAAGGAAGGAAGAAAGAAAGAAAGAAAGAAAGAAAGAAAGAAAGAAAGAAAGAAAGAAAGAAAGAAAGAATGGAAGGAAGAAAGAATGGAAGGAAGGAAGGAAGACGGGCCTGGGTACAAGCAGAGCTAGAGACTAAAGCCAACAGACTGGCTCAGCCAGCGGCCCGTTTCTCTGGTTATAGGTGTAGCACCAAGCCAGAGGCTCAGGGGACAGCAGCCTCCCTGGTTTGGAGGAGAGTATAGCTTGGATGGTGATCTAGGTGGCAAAACGGAAGCGTGCCTGAGTTGGTGTCCACACCACGTCTGTGGCAGCTGTTGTGGCAGTTGGGGCTTGGCAAAGGTGAATGTCACAGGATGCAGGAGCTGAGAAGCTTGCCACAACCGGCAGCAATGGCACCCTGAGAACCATCAGCTGCCCTAACACAGCTTCGACTCTGTCCTGGGTCCTGGATCCTGGGTCCTGACTCCTGCATGCACCAGTGGGGACCTTGGCTCCTCTTCCCTCCCAGCCATCCCTAGGCCATTTAGGAAGAGGATGAGGGGCCTGAGAGCTTGGTGCTCCTCGAGACACAGATAGCTCCCTCTCCAGGGAATCCTCATGGGACAGGTGAGAGGGGGGTTCTTTAGGGTCCTTCAGGACATGAGTCTGTGCAAGGTTCCCCCTTTGTGACCCCATCACCTCCCCAAGTCTTGCTGACAAGTACCTCACTCTTCTGGTTAGGATGTTAATGTTAATGGTGGTGGGGCACAGATGCTCAGCCCACAGCAAAGTCTCAGAAGCGAGCCACATGTCACCACCCCAGAAAGGTTCTGGGCTTCCCCTCCCCCAACCATGACTCATTTCGGACTGCTCCAGCAAGAATTGGTGCCAAAGAGACCAAGTCAGCCTTAGGGAGGCATCTGGCCCAGGAAGCCAGGCCCAACTGTGTTGGTACTCCCAAGCAGGCCTCCCAACTTCCTTGAAGATGTTCTCAGTGTCTCCCTGCTATATGGAAAGGAAAAAAGCCCCCAGCCTGCTCTGGAAGGGGCTGCTGAGAACATCAGGACAGAGCCATGCTGGCAGCCACCAACTTGCACAGACTAAAAGCCTGGCAGGAGGCAGGACACGCACTGCCTGGGGTCCCCCGCCTCTCTCTACCTGCCAAGACCAGGCTGCCCCTGGTCTCAGTCTGGATGGCACAGGTGTCTTTTGAGCTGCGGTTTAGAACGGTACTCTGTTTTAATGAAGGTGACTGTGTTTTTCCTCTGGCCAAAGCAATGGCCACAAACTAGTTAGCAGTAACGAAATTTCATTCTGTAAAGTTCTTGAGCCAGAAATCCCAAACCCAGGTGTCAGAAGGGTTGACCGTCTATCTCCAAGCCCACTGGAGAATCCTCCCTCTAAGCCCTCCTTCCAGGAATTCCAGACACTCCCGGGTCTGTACAGCCTAGAGTTCCAGCCCAGCACTGCCAGGCCTTCCCCGGTCTTCTGTGTGCCCCTCTCAAGACACTTGTAATTGAACTGAGATTCTTCCCTGGGAATCCAGGATGTCTTCCCTGGGTTAAACATGCCTACAAAGACTTTCTTCTTCTTCTTCTTCTTCTTCTTCTTCTTCTTCTTCTTCTTCTTCTTCTTCTTCTTCTTCTTCTTCTTCTCCTTCTCCTTCTCCTTCTCCTTCTCCTTCTCCTTCTCCTTCTCCTTCTCCTTCTCCTTCTCCTTCTCCTTCTCCTTCTTCTTCTTCTTCTTTCTTTTTTTTTTTTTTTTTTTGAGACTAGCCCTGGCTGACCTTGAATTCACAGAGATTTGCTTGACATTGTCTCCTTCTCCCAAGTGCTGGCCTTAACGGAGTCTATCACACATCCAGCTTTTTTTTTTTTTATTAAAAAAAGAGCGGTATCAAAAGATGGCCTAGTCGGCCATCACTGGAAAGAGAGGCCCATTGGACACGCAAACTTTATATGCCCCAGTACAGGGGAACGCCAGGGCCAAAAAGGGGGAGTGGGTGGGTAGGGGAGTGGGGGTGGGTGGGTATGGGGGACTTTTGGTATAGCATTGGAAATGTAAATGAGCTAAATACCTAATAAAAAATGGAAAAAAAGAGCGTGAAGTGTGTGTGTGTGTGTGTGTGTGTGTGTGTGTGTGTGTGTATGGAAGTCAGAGGACAACCTACAGGAGCCTCGGTTCTCTCTTTCCACCATGTGTTGTCCTGGGATTTGAACTCTTGTCGTCAGGGTTGGTGGTAAGTGCCTTTACCCCACTGATCCATCTTCCCTGCCATGCAAAGACCCCCAATTACAAATCAAGATATGCTCTTGTTTGTTTGTTTGTGTGTGTGTTTGTTTGTTTCAAGATAGATTATCACAATGTAGCCCTGGACAGTCTGGAATTCACTTTGTAGAGCAGGCTGGCCTTTAACTCTCAGAGATCCACCTGCTTCTGCCTCCTAGGTAGGTGCTGTGATTAAAGATGTGTGCCTCTGTGTCCTGCTCAGGATAGACATATATGCCCCTATGTTCTGAGTGTGGACTTAACTTGGGGAGATGGACTATTCAAGCCCACTGCGATATATTTTATTTTCCAAATCCTACTACCATAATGTGTCATATGCTGAGGAGTATGAATTAAGAGTGGAATTCAAAGGTCACACTCTTCCCCCAAACTCCATCCCCTCCCCTCTTTCCTCATCTCAGGGTTTCTCCAGGGAATCACTAGACAAGCAGGCATCCTCTGCCACCATCACTGTCCTAGCTGGGAGGTGGCCTTGCTCTTCCCATGGACTCCCACGTGCTCCTGAAGAACCAGGCCAAGCTCTGCCACATATCAGATCCTTGGACAGCAGAGGTGTGGTGGCTAAGGAGTGGGTGGCCTCTGGCATAGGAGCTTGGCTAGAAATACCAAGGGTCGATAGAAAGTGACCAGCAGCCCAGTGGGCAGGGGAAATGAAGAGGCTTAGACTGCTAAGAGATGCACAAGAAACCAAAGCGCCCTCCTTGGAGATAAGGATACACAACAGTCCAGCTTGTCACCTCCAAGCCTAAGCTCTGTATGTGTATGTTCAAGTGGTGGCTCATTTGCACCAGCCAGACCCCTACTTGATGAAGAGAGAAACAGTACTGAACTCAAAGGATTGTCTGAGAGCCTCAGTTAAATAAATGCTATAAAAATAAAATGTAGCTAAAAATAAGCCAGTTGTACTGACACACACCGTTGATCCCAGCACTTGGAAGGTAAAGATTATTCCTCAGTAGTTTGAAGCTGGTCTGGGCTACCTGAAACCCTGTCTCCAAAGATGAAACAAGCAAACAGACACGCAGCAAAAACAACGGACAGTGACAACAGTCTGGGAACAACTGACAAACTACCTGTCCCTTGTCCCTTGCCTCCAGATACACAGAAAGGGTAGCAGAGAAGGGACAAGCAGAGCCTGGCCACTCCGTGTGGTGGCCTCCTGAGAAGGTGGATTGAACCAGATGAAGGTACAGGGCAGCAAGGGTCAGGGTCAGGTACGAGGGACAGGCAGTGTCAGATAACTGCTCCTCCAGGACAGAGGACAAGACCTCTTGCTCTCAGCTTGGCTCCCTTCCCCCAGCAGTTAGTGTATCAAGGCAGGGCCCCCTTTTTTTCTTAGCTCTGCTCTTGTCTTGGTGACTATCACTGAACCTGGCATTCAGTAGAAGATTTGGGCAAAGCCCACTGGCAGGGGCCAGGCGGGAAAGAAGCTGAGGCACTCACCCAGAAGATGCTAACGAACTGAGCCGATTAATTGAGCCAATTATGGAAGCTTCCCGGGAGGGATGGGAGCAAGCCTGGCTCCTGGGGACCAGGTGCGGAACCGTAAGAGTGGCTGATAGAAAGAGCTAGCCTGAACTCTGTGTCCCAACCCCTGCCATTCTGCACAGGTTTGAGATGGAGGGCTGGACCCATGCTGCCACAAGAACCTGGCAACTTTGGTCTCTTGAGCTGCCCATATGGGCGGTAGGCTGGAGAAAGGGTGGGTACCCGGGACAGTGCAGGAAGAGAGGCGCTGAGCAAATGAATGACTAGGTGAAGGGATGAATTACCTTGCCCGACACGCCCTCAGCTAATTTTGGAGTGTGAATGGAAGTGTGAGTGAATTCGGTTCATGAATCACGGCGGAGTGCTGAGGGTGTGCCGGAACAGAGCACAGAGAGCCTCCCACTCCTCCTCTCCACCGGTCTCCACAACCAAGAGGCAGGCCCCCTTGCTACTGTGGCTTTGTCTCCTTGACAGTCTCCTCGTGGCTGATGCGTGAGCAAAGGAGTCGGCATTGAACTGGAGTCCTCCGGGCTGCAGAAGCTCCGTGGAGCCCAGCGGGAGGTGCGCATGGGCCTGGGAGTCAGAACGTGAACTTGGATGTGAGTTTGCAGGAGTGAAAACCTGAGACCTGAGTGCCTGGGCACACAACACAGGATGCAGGAGCCCCAGAAGCATGCCCCCTTCACGGATGTGTGTCTCTGAGAACACTGGTCCTTCCCTGGTACCTTGATTTGACTTGGAAACAGTCTCTGGCAGCACCATGCCCAGCTGAAGGCAAAGGTCAGGTTCCAGCTGAGAGCAGAGGCCCCTCCAAGGCCTCCTCTCCACCCCCACACCCCATACCCTGCCTTCAAGCTTTCTCAGGCTCCCCCCTCCTACCTGTGCTGTCTCCACCCACGGGCCAGAGGGTTGGCTCTTAAAAGAGGCAAATCTAATTGCCAGCCGTTTCTGCCGTGTTTTGTTTGTGTGAATGGTTAAAAGTCTCTTTATTTGGATGAGAGAGGCTATACTCAAATTAAGGCTGAAAAGAGCTCTCTCCCAGAATCAGTTTTATCAACATATAATTTACATAAAACAAGATGCATTTATGTTAAATGTATAGATAGCTTTTTTTTTTTTTTTTTTTTTTTTTTTACTATTTTTGTTTTTGTTCTTGTTTGAGACAGGGTCTTACAATGTAGCCCAAGCTGATTCCCCTGGGGGCGGGGGGGGGGGGGACGGGACGGTCTGACCTCAATTCTTCAAGCTTGCCTAGCAAGCAAACACTTTATCAACTGAGCTAGCAGACCCCCAACTCCCACACACCCACAGCCCACCCCCCTGCCCAGCACAGTTCTTGAGACAGGTCCTCACTCTAGCCTAGGCGGGCCTAGAACTCACTCTGTAACCCAGTCTGGTCTTCAAAGCCACGTCAGTCCTTCTAACCCAGCCTCCTGGGTGTTGGGATTACACGTGTGAGCCTGGCTTTCCATCCCACTAACAGACATTGACACCCGGGGCCTTCTGCGAGACAGAATCTCACTAAGTTGCTGTGTCAGCTGTTCTTCTCACTTTCATTGATGTGATCAAAGACCTGACAAGAAACAGGTGAAGGGCAGAAAGGTTCCTTTGACTCCGTCTGAGGGTACGTGGTTTACTGTGGCAGGGAAGTCCTGGTGGAAGAGTTGGAGTGCGTGCCAGATGGTCACATCTTAGAAGACCAGAAAGTGGAGGAAAGAGAAAGCCAACACTCACCTGGCTTTCTCCTTATTCCCCTTTTATTCAGCCAAGGTGTTGGCCCCTCACCCCTGACACCCACATTCAGAGTGACTCTTCCTTTCTCAGCTAAACCTCTCTGGAAACATTTTCACAGACATGCCCAGAGTTGTGTCCCCTAGGTGAGTCTAAATCCCGTCACAGTGACAATAAAGATCAAACATCACAATTACTCAGGTTGGCCCTGAGACTTCTCTGTCTCTGCCAGGGCTACTCATTCCCCAGCCTCTCTAGTAGCTGGGGTTACAGGTCAGGCTACTTTCTTGCTTATGACACACACTTGGTGTTGATTGAATCCTGGATTATATGGTTTTACATATAACATTCTTCTCTCCTACTTGACCACAAGCTGTATACAGGAGTCATGCCCCTGTCTCCTGAGTACCTGGCACTGTTTCTGACAGAGGAGCTACTTGGTGGATGTTTCAGGAGACTGCACAAAGATATGGATGGCTGAGACCCAGGGAAGCCCAAGGCTTAAACAGAGACCTGGGCAGCCAGACTCAATAGTGATCCTACCCAGATCCAGAAAGGGAGGGAACAGAGCAGGCAGGAGAGAAAATGACTCATCTACAGAGATACATAGCAAAGAAGGAAACTGCCGTTCAGCAACTTCTCCACCTTCCCTACTGTGGGGGAGTGAATGTTCCAGCCCCCGGTGAGCTGGGGTGGTGATGAACACTCAGAGCTTCAGGGCCCTTTTAACAGGCCTGGAGCAGCCACCAGGGAGTTCTCAACCCAGAGAGGCATTCAGGGCTCCCCCCCACTGCCTCTACCTTGTCCCCGAGTCCCCCTACAGCAGCTGTCTCCACCCCACCTCAGAGACTGTGTGAGTGATCTGCTCCGAGAGAGCATGGCAGCCATCCTGAAGGACTGTGAAAAGCAAAGCAACCTCACTTCTCAAGACAGAGGGCAGGGTGACCCAGGTCATGGGACGTATCCCACAGCACAGTGACAGGACCAGAGGCAGGAACACCAAGACCTGAACTAAGCTTAACTGGAGGAGATTCTCAGAAACCCCTCTGAAGCATGAAGGCAGGGACTGGGGAATGAGTGGGGAGAGGTAGAATTCTCGCCTAGCATGCACAAGACCCTGGGTTCTGACCCCAGTGCCCCGTAGGCTGGGTATGGCAATCTCAGCACTCAAGAGGCAGAAGCAGGAGGATCAGAAGTTCAAGGTTATCTTTAGCCAGGAAGTGAATTTGAGGCCAGCCAAGGCTACATGCATGAACCCGTGTCTCCAGAAGCTCGGGGACTCTGTGCCTCTGAGCTGCCCCAGACTCCAGTTGCGGGGGATGGAGAGAGAGAAAACTGGGACCAGGGGCCAGGACTTGTCCTGCCTGTCATCCTCTCCATGACTCCTCAGGGATGAGTCACCATAGCCCAAACCCAGACTCCAAGGATGACAAAGTAAGCAGGTGGGAGAAACAGGGCTCTGACTGAGCATGGTCCCGGTCTCCTAATCCTAAAGCAGGGAGACAGAACCACTTACATCTCCACAGAGCTCGCCAGGATTAAATAAGATGACAGATGTAACATCCTGGCTCACAGTTAGTATTCAAAAGATGGCAGCTCCTGTCACTAAGAAACCTTCAATTTCTGAAGAGTGTGTGTTTAACCTTCCCACTTGTGGAGTGCTTGTGGTTTATGAAACACTAGCCTGTTTACTTCTTCTTTTGATCCTTACACAACTGTGTGTGTTGTATGTTTGCATGTTTGTGTGTATGTATGTATGTATGTATGTATGTGGAGGCCAGAGTCACATCAAGTGCCTTCCTCAATTGCATTCCACCTTATTTTTTCTGTTGTTGTTTTTCTATTATTTTATGTTTATCTGTGTTTTACCTTCAGTCCAAGGGTATTCAAAGGTTTTATGGAAGCCTTAAGAAGAGAGACACGCCCCCCCCCAAAAAAAAAGCTGGAGATGGTTCAGTGGTTAAGAGCACTGACTGCTCTTCTGAAGGTCCTGAGTTCAAATCCCAGCAACCACGTGGTGACTCACAACCACCAGTAATGAGATCTGACACCCTCTTCTGGTGTGTCTGAAGACAGCTACAGTGTACTCATAATAATAAATAAATCGGTGGCGCAGACGGCAGGCAGAGCTGGTCACATTGTGCTGGGGCTCCGTGCTGCCTGCAGTCCTGAGAGCCTGCTACGAGCTCGAGCTCAGCCATGGAGCCTGTCCCCAATGGCCCAGCCGCGCTCGGCCCTGCTGCCATCCATAAGGGCTGGTTCCGAGAGACCTGCAGCCTGTGGCCCGGCCAAGCCCTGTCGCTGCAAGTGGAGCAGCTGCTGCACCACCGGCGCTCGCGGTAACAAGACATCCTTGTCTTCCTGAGTAAAACCTACAGCAACGTGCTGGTTCTGGATGGTGTCATCCAGTGTACTGAGAGGGACGAGTTCTTCTACCAGGAGATGATCGCCAACCTGCCGCTCTACAACCACCCCAACCCGTGGAAGGTGCTGATCATCGGGGGTGAAGATGGGAGCGCCCTACGGGAAGTGGTGAAGCACCCCTCTGTGGAGTCTGTGGTCCAGTGCGAGATCGATGAGGATGCCATTAAAGTCTCTTAGAAGTTCCTGCCTGGCATAGCTGTTGGCTTCTCCAGCTCAAAGCTGACTATCCATGTGGGTGTTCATGAAACAGAACCAAGATGACTTCGACGTCATCATCACCGACTTCTCAGACCCCATGGGCCCTGCTGAGAGCCTCTTCAAGGAGTCCTATTACCAGCTCATGAAGACAGTGCTCAAGTAAGATGGCATCCTCTGCTGCCAGGGTGAGTGCCAGTGGCTGCACCTGGACCTCATCAAGGAGATGAGGCACTTCTGCAGACCTCTTTTCCCTGTGGTGGGCTACGCCTACTGTACCGTTCCCACCTATCCCAGTGGCCAGATCGGCTTCATGCTGTGTAGCAAAACCCGAGCACCAACTTCCAGGAGCCTGTGCAGCATTAACACAGGCCCAGGTGGAGCAGATGCAGCTAAAATGCTATAACTTGGACATGCAACGCACAGCCTTTGCACTGCCTGAGTTCACCCGGAAGGCCCTGAATGGCATAAGCTGAATCCAGGTGCCACTGTAACACCACCCGAGACCTCAATCAGATTGAACCAAGGATCTTCCAAGTTGTCTGGGGACCACCAGTCCTGGTCCAGACTCCCAGATGACTCTTGCCCACCAACCAAGGGTTATAGGCCCCACAATGCTGCCTGGCCTGCCCTGCTGGGTGGACTCAGTTTCTGTCTGTCTATCTCTGTGGTGTTCAGCCCCACACCTATACCAGTTCTGTACAGCACCACCTATGCCCTGTGACCCAACAAAATACATATGTATTTATAACTAAATAATAATAATAAATAAATCTTTTGGGCCTGAAAGAGCAAAGTTGACCAGAGCAAGCAGAGGTCCTAAATTCAAATCCCAAAATAGTGTGTACTCATATACATAAAATAAATAAATAAATCTTTGAAAAATTTAAGATTGAAAAAGATTTATATAAAAGGAAGAGGAGGAGGAGGAAGAAGAAGAAGAAGAAGAAGAAGAAGAAGAAGGAGAAGAGGAGGAGGAGGAGGAGGAGGAGGAGGTGGTGGAGGAGGAGGAGGAGGAGAAGGAGACCCACTTCTCCCAATTGAACACAATGGTTTGGGATGAACATGGCCAGAGATCTTCAGCTAGTACATAAACCTGAGTTATGTCCTTTTAAAGCAGATGAATGGGTGCAGACCAAAGAGTTGCCATGGGCATCACCATGTAACAAGCTGTCCCAAAGTCACTGGGTTTGACATGGAGAAATTCACTATCTCATGGTTTGTAGAAGTCACAAGGCTGGGAGAGGAAATTGTCTGAGTAATTCTGGCTCAAGTCCTCCCTTGAGGTTACAGTCAAGACGTTGCCAGGGCTACCGGCATCTAAAGGCTAGCCACAGACAAGAAGGCACTCCAAGTGACGCACTCTTGAGAACGTAGACAGGAAGCCTCCATTTCTCAATGTATGACTGCTGACGTGATGTCACAGCAGGGCATCTGCAGAGCCATGAGAGACCCACACTTCATGTAACCCAGCCTCACATGTCACATGCCATCTCTCCTGCCTTATTTTCATGTGTCCAAAGCAAGTCTCTGGCTGGAGAGATGGCTCCGTGGTTAAGAGCACTCACTGCTATTATAAATAAGGCTGCTATGAACATAGTGGAGCATGTGTCCTTCTTACCAGTTGGGGCATCTTCTGGATATATGCCCAGGAGAGGTATTGCTGGATCCTCCGGTAGTACTATGTCCAATTTTCTGAGGAACCGCCAGACTGATTTCCAGAGTGGTTGTACAAGCCTGCAATCCCACCAACAATGGAGGAGTGTTCCTCTTTCTCCACATCCACGCCAGCATCTGCTGTCACCTGAATTTTTGATCTTAGCCATTCTGACTGGTGTGAGGTGGAATCTCAGGGTTGTTTTGATTTGCATTTCCCTGATGATTAAGGATGTTGAACATTTTTTCAGGTGCTTCTCTGCCATTCGGTATTCCTTAGGTGAGAATTCTTTGTTCAGTTCTGAGCCCCATTTTTTAATGGGGTTATTTGATTTTCTGAAGTCCATCTTCTTGAGTTCTTTATATATGTTGGATATTAGTCCCCTATCTGATTTAGGATAGGTAAAGATCCTTTCCCAATCTGTTGGTGGTCTTTTTGTCTTATTGACGGTGTCTTTTGCCTTGCAGAAACTTTGGAGTTTCATTAGGTCCCATTTGTCAATTCTCGATCTTACAGCACAAGCCATTGCTGTTCTGTTCAGGAATTTTTTCCCCTGTGCCCATATCTTCAAGGCTTTTCCCCACTTTCTCCTCTATGAGTTTCAGTGTCTCTGGTTTTATGTGAAGTTCCTTGATCCACTTAGATTTGACCTTAGTACAAGGAGATAATAGATGCCCCTCAACAGAGGAATGGATACAGAAAATGTGGTACATCTACACAATGGAGTACTACTCAGCTATTAAAAAGAATGAATTTATGAAATTCCTAGCCAAATGGATGGACCTGGAGGGCATCATCCTGAGTGAGGTAACACATTCACAAAGGAACTCACACAATATGTACTCACTGATAAGTGGATATTAGCCCAAAACCTAGGATACCCAAGATATAAGATACAATTTCCTAAACACATGAAACTCAAGAAAAATGAAGACTGAAGTGTGGACACTATGCCCCTCCTTAGAAGTGGGAACAAAACACCCTTGGAAGGAGTTACAGAGACAAAGTTTGGAGCTGAGATGAAAGGATGGACCATGTAGAGACTGCCATATCCAGGGATCCACCCCATAATCAGCATCCAAACGCTGACACCATTGCATACACTAGCAAGATTTTATTGAAAGGACCCAGATGTAGCTGTCTCTTGTGAGACTAGGCAGGGGTCTAGCAAACACAGAAGTGGATGCTCACAGTCAGCTATTGGATGGATCACAGGGCCCCCAATGGAGGAGCTAGAGAAAGTACCCAAGGAGCTAAAGAGATCTGCAACCCTATAGGTGGAACAACATTATGAACTAACCAGTACCCCGGAGCTCTTGACTCTAGCTGCATATGTATCAAAAGATGGCCTAGTCGGCCATCACTGGAAAGAGAGGCCCATTAGACACGCAAACTTTATATGCCCCAGTACAGGGGAACGCCAGGGCCAAAAAGGGGGAGTGGGTGGGTAGGGAAGTGGGGGTGGGTGGGTATGGGGGACTTTTGGTATAGCATTGGAAATGAAAATGAGCTAAATACCTAATAAAAAATGGAAAAATAAATCAATAAATAAAAGAGCACTCACTGCTCTGGCAGAGGACCAGAGTTCTATTCCCAGCTCCCATATCAGGAAGCTCTCAAACTACCTGTAACTCCAATTCCTAGTTTACCCACCACCTCTGGCCTCCGTGGTGCACCTTCATGACCTTGTACAAACTCACAATCAGTCCACACACATATGCATAGTTGAAATTTTTTTTAAAAAAAATGAGTCTTGACATCCAGCCTGAACTCAAAGGAGAACTAGCCTCCACTAAAAAGATTAAGCACCATCAAAGGGGTAGAGTGAGCAGGGCACAGAGCCAAGAGAGTATCTACAGACAAGGGCCAACTTGCTGGGAGCCCTCCCACCCTAGAGGAGGTCTTATCACACAAGGCAGGGTCCCTGACTCCTGCCCCCATCACAGAACAATTCAGGTACCCTAATCTGGCAACTTGGGGCCTCCAGAAAAATAGTAAATAAGATGGAAGGAAGAGAAAGACAGGGTGGAAGGGCAACCTGAGTATGGAGAAGGGAAGAGCTGGGCACTTATACCCCAGTTTAAGGTTACTCCCCCTACTAGTGAGGGGCTGGAGACGCAGGGCCTCCATGTCTACCCAGCATGGGTTCCAGGAGCTGGTCAGTAGTCAGGGGCTGGAAAGGGGGTGATGCTGTGCTCTGAATGTTCGTTTTCTAAGAACTCATGCTGACACGGGATGATTTTTGTAACAGGATTAATGGGTTAGGGTGGCTTAAGAAGTAATTAAGAGCTACTGTTGATAAACTGCTTGTCCTAGCATACAGGAAGCTCTAGGTTCAATCCCAACATCACATAAAGCAGGGCTAGAGGGATGGGGCTCACTGGTTAAGAGTACTAGCTACTCTTATAGAAGATCTGGGTTCAAGTCCCAGTACCCATGTGACAGCTCACAACTATCTGTGACTCCAGACCCAGGGAATCAAATGCCCTCTTCTGACCTCAGGTGATAGCAGGCACACATGTGGTATACAGGCATACATGCAGGCAAAACTCTAACACACTACATAATCAAATAAATAATTTTCTTAAAAGATAGGGCAGGGTAGCCCATGCCTGTAATCTCAGCACTAGGGAGGGAGATTGGAAGCAGGGGCAGCAGAAATTCAAGATTATCCTTGGCCTAGGACAATTGGGTCCAAAGTGTTCCCCTGTCCCAGCAGGAGAGAGTTAATCAGATACCTTCTCTTAGAAGTTTGCCATTTTGGGGAGCTGGAGAGATGGTTCAGTGGTTAAGAGCACTGACTGCTCTTCTGAAGGTCCTGAGTTCAAATCCCAGCAACCACATGGTGGCTCACAACCATCCGTAATGAGATCTGACTCCCTCTTCTGGTGCATCTGAAGACAGCTACAGTGTACTTATTTACCAAAGCAAGTGGGATTGACCTGAGTGAGCAGAGATCTTAGATTCAATTCCCAGCAACCACATGAAGGCTCACAACCATCTACAGCTACAGTGTACTCATATACATAAAGTAAAATAAATAAGTCTTTTTAAAAAGAAGAAGTTTTCTATTCTGGAACTCAGACCCAGGGAATCCTTGTGGTAATGAGGGTGAGGCTGAGGCTAAGGCTAAGGCTGAGGCTGAGGCTGGGGCTGGGGTTGGGCACTCAGGGTGACTGGGGCAGGCTGGAGATGTTATTTTAGGAGCATGTGTTGATGAGCTAGCAAAAGAAGAGGATCTGTAAAGCAAGGTAGGAAAACAGAGCCAGAGAGCAGGGGAGGGGACCTGCATGACCTCAGCGAAACAGACACGGGAAGGGGCATGTCCTGTGCTCCCCCCCCCCCCCACCTTTAAGGCCTTCTTGAGTCTTCAGAGGAAACCTCCTCCTTATCCTGGGGCAGAATTGACAGGCTATGTCCTGGGCAGCCACATGTTCCCTGCCTAAGGGAGAAATACAAAGAGGGATACAGCATGGCCTGTTTGCCTCTGGGACAATCTTGGGGTAGGAGTATCACATTGGTGCCCCATCCTATTGTGCACAGGACACCTGGGGAAATGATGTGGCAAAATTAGCTCTTGGGCCAACTGCTAACCTGCATCTCTCCTTCTTACTCTCCCGGGGCTGAGGTTACCAACACGAAAAGCTGTGACCCCAGGAAGGCAGCTGCTTCCATGCAAGCAGGGGATGGGGGGGGGGACAGAAAGGGAGTCCTTCTGCCCTAGGCTGGCATGTCCAGTGGCTTGTGTGTGAACCCCAAGGGAGGAGGAAGGACAGAGGTAACTGTATCCTTGTGAGCCTACATAGCAACTGTGTGGTGTGCAGATGAGAGTCCAGAGCAGACAGACCCTGTATTATTCATTCCTCTACTCAATGTCAAATGAGCTCTTTCTCCAGCCCCAGCCCCCATTGGAAACCAACTCAGGTTGGTCCTTGGGAGCTCACAGGGATGTCCAGGTACATAGAGCATCACAAGCCTTTCTTAGGTTAAGGGTCAGGATCTCCTGGGAAGACCAAAAAAGGACCTCAGGACAAGTAGTGCTCTAAGGTACTCCAACTGGCTGTTTCTGACTCTCTAAAGGACAGGAAGGAAAGGGCTCTCATAGTCAACAGGGGGCAGATACAGCAGGCAGGAGAAAAGGCAAGATACACCTTTTAACAGTGTGATAGGATGTTGTCATCCACAAAGTTCAGTCAAGTACAATTGAGCTACTAAAAAACATTGTGGGGAAAAAAGTCACATAATATTTCAAGTATTTTTACAACTTTGTGTTGGGTCATATTTATAGTTGCCCTTGACCAGATGTGTCCACAGTCAGGCTGCAGGTTGAATACACTAAACAAAGAGATAGAGGGATGAAACACCAAGAACCCAGGAGACTTGGGCTGTCGTTAATGGAAAATTTCCTTTTTTCCAAACTTGCTCTCAGTTTCCCCCATGTCAAAAAGGCTGACAACCTGACAGCTCCGGGAGTGACTTAACAGCTGGGCATTCAAGCATCAGGAACGAGCTAGCCATGGTGGCATTTCTGTAATCCCAGCACTTGGTAAGTGGAGGCAGGGAGAATCAGAGGTTCAAGGTTATCCGCAGTCAAGTTCTAAGCCACCTTGAACTACATGAGACCCTGTCTCAAGAGAAAAACAAACCAAACCAAAACAAAACAAAACACAGGGCTTGGGGCTGGGGTGATGGCTCAGGTGTAAAGTGTCTGGTGCATAAATGTGAGTTTGGATCCACAGCACCACATAAAAAGCCAAGCATACCTGTGATCCCTACGCTGGGAAGGAAGAAACAGGGAATGCTGAAGCCTGCTGGCCAGCCATTCTAGCCAAATCAGTGAGCTCTAGGATCAGTGAGAGAAATCATCTCAAAAAGCAAGGTAGATAACAACAGGGGAAACCCATAATGTCAGCCTCTCCCATGTACACACTCACATTAGATAGATCAAACAGACAGTCAGACAGTCAGATAGATACATAGATACATACATCGATAGATAGGTTGACTGGTAGATAGATACATCGATAGATAGATAGATAGATAGATAGATAGATAGATAGATAGATAGATAGATAGATACATACATACATACATACATACATACATACATACATACGTAGGTAGGTACATAGATAGATAGATAGATAGATAGATAGATAGATAGATAGATAGATAGATAGATAGATAGATAGATAGATACATAGTGTACTGGCTAGTTTTGTGGCTGGAGTTATCACAGAGAAAGGAGCTTCAGTTGGGAGAAATGCCTCTACAAAATCCAGCTGTAAGGCATTTTCTCAATTAGTGATCAAGGGGGGAAGGGCCCCTTGTGGGTGGGACCATCACTAGGCCGGTAGTCTTGGGTTCTATAAGAGAGCAGGCTGAGCAAGCCAGTGGAAGCAAGCCAGTAAAGAACATCTCTCCATGGCCTCTGTAGCAGTTCCTTCTTCCTGACCTGCTTGAGTTCCAGGCCTGACTTCCTTAGTGATGAACAGCAATGTGGAAATGTAAGCTGAATAAACCCTTTCCTCCCAACTGCTTCTTGGTCATGATGTTTGTGCAGGAATAGAAACCCTGACCAAGACACATAGATACATAGGTACATAGTTGCATAGATACATACATACATAGATACATAGATAGATACATAGAAAGATACATAGATAGATACATATATAGTTTGGTTTTTTTTTTTTTTTAAGAAATAGAAGCCTTCAGAAAATAGGGCCTTTAGAAAGACCCTTGTGCCATCAAATCCCCAAATACGTGGACAGCCCTTCTGCTTTTGCCCTTGCTGCTTGCAAAGAGCATTGACATAATGGGTTTACCTTCTCCCTAGCCTCCAGGGTCCCCCAACCCACTCTGCAGGAAGGCAGCAAAGAGCAGAGGGTCTGGGTGAAGGGGAGGCCGAGCCCTAGGCTCTCATCAGATGCCTTTCTAGTATTTTTAGCACTGCAATCAAAAGCTGGGTCCGCCTCTGGATCAACTCAGGCATCCTAGGCTGAGCAGGGCTGTTAAAAATGGAATGAATGGGGCACACTGCAATCAGCGGTGGCAGTCCCGGCAGGGCAGCAGCTGTGGCACTGGAAGCTCTTGGCCCTTGAGTCAGGCAAGGGAAGAGGTGCAGTCTCTTCAGAGGGCACTGGCCTCTGAACTTGGCTGTCCCCACACCCACAGCGTGTCCAGGCACAGAACCTATGCTCCAACAGCACCTGCACCCTGCTGCCTCCCTGGAGACTGCTGTGGTGGTCATCTCTGGGCATTTGGCATAAGGTGATGGCAGAGGTTGGCACTACCACAGCTGGGGCAAGTGGATAGAATGGGACTTGTCTTGCCCATTTGAAAAAGGAACTGCCTCTCAGCCCCTCCACCGTCCCCATTCTTCTATTCTAGAAGGGAACAATGTTCTATTGAGTACATCCTGAAGGACTGGGTAAGGAGGCACAAAGTATGCCAAGGGCCAGCTTGCCATGTTGAGACCCAGGAGTCTCAGGGTAAAGCCATTTCTGCCACTCTGTGACAGCTTTGGAGCCGCGGGCAAATCACTCTCCTACTCTGGCCTCCGTGGCTTTCTCTGAAAAATGACAAGGCCAGACTGGAGTACAGACATGACAGATTCTCTAAGTCAGCAGGAGGCTGAGGTTAGAGTGACGGATGCTTGTGGTTGGGGCGGGGGACAGTCCCAGGTCAGAACCCTGCCAGCATTGTCGGGATTGAGCATGGCCTTCAAGAGTAACGGCCCTAGGTGGCCACTCTCAAAGCAGGAGGCTATGATCAGAGGATGGTTTGCCAGCCAGGAGGCAAAACGGCTTGGTGGAGTGAGGGAGGACAAGAAGATAGACAAGGGGCACAGGCCTGTGGAGTCGGCTAAGCAGAAAATACACCAAGGGCCCAGCTTCATTTCAGAAATGTTGGAACAGAAAGTGATCAGATACTGGGCACCAGGTGACCCAGCCAGACTTATGAGTCCAGGCCTGTATCCTTGGCTCTGCTCTGTATTCCAGCTCATTCTAGTGATGCCCTGGTTACCCAGATGGGCCCTCCATCTCACAGACAGTCTGTCAGACTCTGCAGCCACCCACCACACTGCCTGAAAGAGGCAGTCACTAGTGGAATGTGTAGAATTCATGTATGAGCATAAATCTGCATCACCCTGCCTCAGCACAGGGCTCAGCCTGCTGGAATGATCCCTTAAGCATCCTGCTTTGCTGTCTGTCCAAGAACTGTCGGTGCTTCCAGCAGGGTAGCTGTAGGTCTGACCAGATGGACACCTGGGAAGTCTCCTTAAAGGGTTATTCCTCTTGCCCAGCCTCCCTGAACCCTCTGCACCCATGCCAACCTAGTGTCTTCCTAACTATATTGTCTCAGACGAGGGTGCCCCATGTCTGATCGGCCCTGCAGATGTTCAGCAGCTGGTAGAGTCCCGGCCAAGCACGTGAAGACCCTGCTGCCTTCCTTGTCGGGGAGGAGCACTCAGCTCACACTGACTGTCTAGCCGCCCTGCAGGCACCACAATCATCCACCTAGAACACTGAGGAGGAGCCACATTGGCACCCACACCCACACGTGCAATGCTGGCATATGGCAGCGGCATGCACGTCACGGCAGGTGGGTAGGTGATGCAGCTAGAGTTTCCTCAACACCTCAGAAGGTGGGTTGCAAACTGCTGTCTGACAGTGATGGGCCTCACAGTCTGCTGCACGCAAGGAGCCTTATCCAGTTCTGTAGAGGGCTGGGCTAAGCTGGCCGAGGAGACAGACACCATAGCTTCTCAGCCTGGGAAACCTGGCCATGCTTCTGGATCTAACAGCTGAACTCAACTCTCTCATGACAGTGGGTCTGTTAGTGTGGCCATAGGCATGGCTCACTCTGACTTTGGATGGCTTTGTTTTAACATGCAAAGCTTTCCAAAAAGCTGCTATCAGGAGAAGACCCAGAGAGTCAGGTTGGGATATCTGAGAGTGAAGAGGAGGGTGTATAAAAAAAGAGAGCGAGGCCCTATCCAAAAAGAAGGCAACATTCAACAGGAAGAAGTCTACACCCCATGCCAGGGAAGTACTTCAAAGCAAAAGGCAGGACATGGACAGTCCCAGGGGGATAGATGTCAAGGGGTGGCAGGACAAGAACACTAGCAGGAAAGAGGGGTACTGAGTATTTACTCTCACCTGCTAAGACCTGAGGGGGGCCCCCAGGTTCCTCAGAATCAGATTTCCAGTGGGATGGGATTAGAACCTGAGGCCTTTGGAAGATGGCTCAGTCATGAGTGTGTGCTTTCATAGACAGGATTGCATCAGTGTCCTTATAAAAACCACAGTAGAGCTGCCAAGGTGGCTCAGTGGGCAAGGGTGTTTGCTGCACAACCTTGTGATCCAAGTTCGACTCCCCAGACCCACATAAAGGTAGAAAGAGAGAACTAAGTCCATAGAGTTGTTCTCTAACGTCCAGCCACACTTGTATCTTGACATGTACACACACACACACACACACACACACACAAACCCGCACATGTTCACGCACTCACATGCACACATGCATGCACACCCGTGCGCATGTACATACATCACCATAACCACCACCACTGCCATCACCACCAGTAGCAGCAGCACTAATAATAATACTAATTAAAAACAAAAAAACTATAGAGCTGCCTACCCTTTCACCATGCGATCCTATAGCAAGGTAATGGCTATCTGGAACCTCTGGAATGAGCCTTCGTCATATGTTAAACTTACTGGTACCTTGAACTTGTGCTTGGCAGCCTCAAGGATTGTAAGAAGTAAACCTCTGCTGTTGGCAAGCTTCTTTGCCTCGGGTATTTTGCTATATCAGCCTGAGGGGGAGAGAACTGCCATCCCCCTTCCCAGATTAGACAACTGAGACTCAGGGAAATTGAGTAATGGAAGTCAGATTCCCATGTATCCACTAAGAGCAAACACAAAGACAGCCCCCCTCAGACAACCCCAAAGAGCTGGCAGGCAGACACGTGTGGTTCTATATGTTGAGAGTTGTTCCACCTGGGCTACCCTTCTCGGATGTGAAATACCTGTAAAGTGGCCATGCCTTAGGCAACTAGCCCCTGGTGTAGAAGCATCTTCCAAAACTGTAGTACTACCACAATTAGAGTGTCCTAGACCCTGAAGTTTATACAAGGTCCATGCATCATGCCTGGTCTACTCAGGATAATGCCAGTGGAACACCCAGCTATGTGGGTGAACACCTCCCCAATGTCTAGTTTCTTTTTGTTTAAATCTGTATTTATTTTTATGTATATGGCTGTTTGCCTGCATATATGCATGTATACTACGTGCATGCAGTGCTCAAAGAGGCCAGAAGGGGGCATTAGATTCCCTAAAACTGGAGTTACGGGTGGTAGAGTGGAAGAGGGTACTGAGAACTGAATGTGGGTCTTCTGGAAGAACACTGAAAGCTCTTAATCCCTGAGCTTGCGAGTTTGTGAGCTTGCTCACTCGCTCACTCTCTGTGTCTTTGTCTCTCGCTCTCTCTGTCTCTCTCTGTATGTGTCTCTGTCTCTGTGTCTCTGTCTCTCTCTCTCTGTCTCTCTGTCTCTCTCTACCACTCTGTCTCTGTCTCTGTGTGTCTCTCTGTCTCTCTCTCTCCAGCCCCAAGTCCCAGCTTCTTACCTACAAAGGGAAGAGATTGGGCTCGGTGGTTCCTCAACCTGCCCACTTCTGATTCTAAGATTCCAGAAAGGATGAAACTCTGGTCAGCAGCTCCACCTCTGACTTCAGTCTCAGCTGTTTTCATGGTCATCTTAGTGTCCCCCAGTGCTTCAAGGGGGTTGGTGTGTCTGTTCCTCCCTGGTGGTATCACTCTAGCTGAACTGCAGTATCAGGAGACATTCCACAGACCTGAGTCAGGTGGGGGGAGGCCCATGGCTCAGAGCATGAACCTAGGTAGTCTCTAGATTAAGCAGGGCTACTGTGGTTCTCAGAAGCCAGGGTGAGAGACTGCCTGCATCTGGGGAAGGCTCACTGTAATGCTGGAAGCCACAGCCTCGCAGATAGCAAGAAGGAAGAACATGTTTGCTGTGAACCCAGAGGACAGGTCCAGCATTTGGGACAGGAGAAGGTAGTCAAACAGGCAGGTCACATGGACATCCCATCATATAGACTCATAGGGGACAGAGGCACAAATAATGACCCACAAGCACTGAAAGACCTTCTAGTCAAGGCAAAGGAAAGCTGCAAACCTTCAAGGCTAAAAACAAAATCCAAAAGCTGATCCAGCTCCTTGCCATGTCTGAGTCAAGAGGCCATGGCCAGCCTAGTGAAGTCTACAGTAGCCTCTTATACAGTAGCCCATGGCCACACCTGCAGAAGGTACTAAGCAGAGAGAGCATCCTACACTAACATGAAAACCCAGAACCTCCAAAAGACCTGGGCAATGGGGCTCTCCCATCATAGCAGACAGAGAGGAAGAGACAATGCCATTCCAAGTCTGATTTCAACTGCATGGGTACAGAAAAGAGCAGAACTCGCCTCTCGGAGACATGTGGAAAATAGATTCAGGATGTTACTAAAAACCAACCTGACCTAAAGAGCTAATGAGGCCGCCGGTGACAAGACAGGGGTACCCAGGCCTGGGCAGTACCCACAGAGGAAGAGTGTCCCAGTGGAGGAGGTCAAAGCCTCAAGCTCTGAAGCTTTCTGCTCGGTCCTGGGTCTGCCATCATAAAATAGATAATGACAAGCAAGACGGCCGGCTGCTCAGGAAAACCGTTGGAGCCTCTGGGGAGGCACTGAAGGTGCTGCACGCAAGCATTTACTACTGCAAACACATTTGCGGCTGTGTCCCCAGCCTCCAGCATGGCTACTCTCATACTCCATCCTCTTGATGATGCCGACACTGTCATCAGCCCCCTGAGACGTAGGTAGTAACAGGATTATCAAGACGCAGAAGCTTAAAGGTCTTATTCAAGGTCGTCCTACTAACAAGCTGTGCAGCAGTGTCCATGTCCCCCTCTGTGGTGCTGTTTGCAGAGTTCTCTAGTCTCCCACTTTCTACACCCCTCCTCTGTATCCTATTGCATTTGTTCTAACCCTTAATTCTTTTCAGAAATTTCCTCTGTGCCTATTTGCATTTCCCCCAATCAACCTATGTCTTCTTCAACAAGAGAGTGAGAGCCTTCTATGTGTCTTCAGACTCTCCCAATCTACTTAGCCTGTTGGTACTGGACTGAATTAAGGGATAAAACTGCATGATGGGAAAAGACATCCTTTTAAAAAAGAAAACAAGCTTCAGGTTCAAGGAGAGACCCTGCCCCAAAAGAAATAAGGCAGATATTGGTAGAAAAAGATACCCAAAACTCTCCTGAGGCCTCTGCACATACAAGTACAGGTGCATGTACCTGCATACATGCATGTATATATCATACATACATACACCACACACACAGGAATATATGAGCCCTTGTTACCCCCAACAATGGAGAACTCAGTAGTATTGCAAGTGCCCTTTCTATCTGTGAGTAGGCAGTTCTATTGGAATGAGAGCTTCCCAACAGCGTAGGGCACGCTGTGGGAGCAGGGAGAGGGAGGCGTGATACAAGGCAAGTGTTGGCCATATAGGCTGAGATCTGTTATGCAAAAGAAATATAGCACCTTCTATTTGTGGGAAAGCTGAGATAACAGGTTAGAGCCTTCTGTGTTATAGAGAGGAAGCAAAAGTAACCCCCACCTCCTTAGGGGAGCAGGCACCAGAAGCACTGAGCACCAGTCCAGCTGGTGGGATCACTCCATCCCAGGGAAGCCCAGGAGGGATGGAGCACGAGTCTGGATGTTGGTTCGCTGGGCTCTCTTACCTAGTGACACAGCACTGGGGCATGCAATGACACTTTCTGTCACATGTATTCACCGGCTGCTGTACTCTGCCTTGTGTTAGTGGGACAGATGCCTTGCATGGCATGGCGCTCTCCCGATGGTGCTGCTGATGACTGGGGATCATATTTGCTCAATACTAAAGCAGTTTAAATGCACTGTGCAGCCCACACAGACACCTGGGGCACTACCAAAGGAGAGGAGCTGTCACGTGTGTATCATAGGTATGGCAAGAATGCAAATGTCTTATTCAAACTTTTAAATATTTATCATACATTGACTAATTTTAATATTTTGGGCTAAGTAAAATATACTATAAAGGTTTGTAGGAATCTTTAAAGTATGGTGTGTCGGTCAGTGTTCTGTTGTGACGTAATACCCGAGAGTAGCAAAGTTAAAGGCAGAAAAGCTGCCTTGAGCTCACAACTTTGGAGGTCTTACTCCCTGGTTTCCTCAGTTACCCAGAAGTCATTGCTTCTGGGCCTCCTAATGGTGAGGCAGGACATCACATCCATCACATCGACAGCCTGTGGTAGGGCATTCCAGTGGACATGAGAGGGAAGAAGGGAGAGAAAAAGAGATGAGTTGAGCCAGAGGAAGGGAGGGAAGGGGAAGGAAAATGGGGAAGAGGAAAAGATCCTTCAAGGGCACATCCCAAAGATCCACCCCCACCCCCAGCATCCTTCACCACCTCCTATAATTTCCAGTGTCTCCCCATTGTCCATTCAACTTGGGAGCCATCAGTGTATTAATCTATTGATGAAGCCAGAGGCTTCATGATCTCATCACTTCCCCCAAAGTCCCACCTCTGGGCACTGCTGCACTGTGTGCCAAGCCTTTGACAGGTGAGTCTCTGATGGACTATTCAGATCCATAGCAGAATACAAGGCCCCCAACATAGAACCGAGACACACATACATCCACCAAACAATGCCCCTAAGTATGGGGTCCAGGCAGTCAGCACCCTGGGAATTTAGGACAGTAGGAAACAGGGAAATGGCCGTGGGAAAGCCTTGAAGAATGGACCAGGGGAAATCAAGAAAAGAGCACATATGATGTGGGGTAGGGGTGAGGTACATTAAGGATGCTGGGGAAGGTGGTTCCTGTAAGAACAGGGTGGAAGGGGGAGAGGTACCACAGAGGCCCCGGCTTTATCCCAACTAGTTCCTAATCCAAACTTCCCTCTCAGTGGCAGTCTCCTCAGCCCTAATCAATAATTAACTATTGAGAACATTCACCCAGGGCCAGGCATTGTCGTATTTGTTGAGGACACAGTAGTGAATAAGAATGCCCCAGTTCCTGTCCTCAAGAAACTCACAGCAGGGAAGACCAGACAGCAGAAACTCACAGCGGGCAGAAGATCAGAGCAGGACTCATAGACCACAGGCAGTCCCCGCTACTGCTGTCCAGGGGTCCTTCCTGAAGGACACTCTGATCCCAGGACGCTTCCTGTTTACTGATCAGTCACAGGAAGTCAAGACTTCTCCCTCTGCTAAATTCCAGTCTACCAGGGAGCCTGGGGCCCATCCCCTTAAATACCTCCCATCATGCCTCAGAGTTTCTGAGCAGCTCTGAGCTTTGCACTGGTGTGGGCCTAGTGGTGGCACCAATGAGCATCACGGGCCTCCCTCCCTTCCCAGGCCTGGGCTGGACTCTGTCCGTGGTGCTGAAATTGCTGCTTTGTCTGCCTAGGAAAAGAGCAGATTTCTTGTTGGTACCCAGCTTTAAACTCGATGTGGCCATGATATTTCTCTGCATTCTCAGACCTACCTGACTCTCTGAAGGACCAAGTTGTAGAGAACAGAAAAATTGGAGCTGTGACAGCCCCTTCTCAACCTTCCATCCTGGGCTGGAGTCAGTCATCGGAGGCAGAAAAATAACCCTGAGGCCCCTGATTCAGACTGTCACCCACTTACATGACTCTTAGGTGACCGGGCAATCTGAGAGCAGATGAAGAGCCTGAGCTGTGTACCACAGGTCAGAAATTGGGCACCATTAGCATGACAGCCAGGCTCATTCTGCAGTCCTCCCTGACCCCACCCACATACACACACGTACAGGACACAATGAAACGAGTGCACGTTGTGTAGAGTCGCCTCAGTGTCCGAAGCTCTGCCACACAGTGGCCCTGGCCATTCTAGTCACCGGGAACTACAGGCTCAGTCTCTCTCAGTGGGGAGGCTGGGCAGAGCTGCTCAGAAGTGCGTGATGGGAAAGACCATCCTCGTGGTTGAAGCTTCTTCTTCCCTAGAGAGCTGACCTGCCGCCATGACAGCAAGGGACCAGCAGCTGGGTATGAGAGGCCTCAAGGAAGAAGCTGGAGAGGCTACCTCTGTGTGACCTTGAGGAAGTCATTTCCAGAGAGGTCCTCACACTTCCAGTTAAGTGAGAGATGGTGAAGGACTCCGACACTCCTCTTTATGAGCTAAGCATGCAGACAGCGTACACATTGGAAGCACAGGAGCCACATGTGTGTCTGGCTACAGGAAACCAGCCTGGCACTGCCCTCTATGGGGACATGGGAAGAACACAGTCCAGTTCCCCCTGCATCCAAGCACACCCTACAGCCTCTTTCTATATGTGCTGGCAAATGAGAATAAATAAAAGAGCCTGGCACAGTGCCTGGTCCACAGCAGCTACCCCACAGGGCCCGATTCCTCCCCTCCCCCTTGCCCTTGAACGTTTATCTCTCTCCTTAGGGAATGGTGGAGACAAGCAAGCAAGCAAGCCGGAAGAGGAGGGGCAGAACAAGGTCAGGAAGGCTGGGAGAGCGTGAGGGACCACAGCTGCCATCATTAATCACCTTCCCTGGAAACCTACATCTTGTGAATCCGCATCTGTGATACTGATAAAGGATGCTGGAGGGATGGAGATGGCACAGTCCTGGCTAGGATGGATGGGAGGGGGAAGGAGTGGGCAAGGGAAAGTCCTGCAATCAGGACTAATCTCAGTTGTATACACACACTCATACACACTCGTACACATACACACTTACACATGGGCAGACACACCAACGTTGCCATGGTGCAGATTGTGGAGCCCCCTCCTCCTGCTGTCACCCCATCTGTGTTCACACCGCATCCCCCTCTGTCTCATCCCCAGAGCCAACCAGGACAGGCAAGGCAACTGCTGATTAATAATTTACACATTAAGAGTGCAGTGAAGCCGGTCCCGTTAGAGGGGCGGGGACTCTGTAATGAGGCAAACTGGTATTGCAGAAAGTGCCTGAAATGGGCTAGGTTACATCTGCCCCTCCCAGTCCTCATCCGAGACCTGCTTGCAGGCAGTGGGCTGGTTTTAGTAAACCTTGCTACCAACCAACTGTGTGACCTTGCATAGCTCCCATGCCCTCTCTGAGTCTCAGATCTGTCATCTGTGCAGTGCCTGGATTAGATTACAGTATCCCCAAAGCCCCTTCTGGCTCCAAAAGTCTGTGGCTTTCTGGTTCTATAAGCTATTTGCATGTCCCAGCAGATGGCTAACAGCAACAGTCATTGGCTGAGCGGGTTCCCACCAATTCTCTGTAAGAAATGAGCATATACAGCAAATGCTCTTTTTGGTTCGGATCCATGCTACAGTCACTGTTTATAATGAAAACTCTGAATTAGCAACTGTTGTCATTATAAGGAAGGAAAGGAGAGTAGGGCAGAACAGAATCACAGGTGGCTCTTCATAATCCTGGTTCCACTAATAGGAAATAGGAACTAGCACCCACCACTAAACACTCTAGCCTCTCTCTCTCTCTCTCTCTCTCTCTCTCTCTCTCTCTCTCTCCCTCCCTTCGCCCCTTCCCCCTCTCTGCATGAAGTTAAATATTGTGAAATCAGAACTCTGAGACAGCCCCCAAGTTCTCTGTTCTCTCATTTCTGTAAATACATACAAATAATACTGGTATATGTTATATATAATATTATTATCTTCCTTGTATAAAATGCAGGAAAAGAATTATGAATATTATAGGGTCAAATTTGAGGTCTCAAATCAATTGACTTTGAGTTCCTTAAGGACGTTTGATTGACATTTACTCTGGGTGGGCCTGTTTAAATAGGCGATGGCTTCTAAAACCGGAACTGAACCTTCTTGACAGTGGAGCCAGGTTCTCCCGGCCACCGGGATGAAATGAGCTGCCACAGGAGAGTTCCTGTGGTTGCTGAGCAGCAGGAAGTTGTGATCACCACTGGGGCTGAGAAAGGCCCTGGGATGGCAGCCTTCAAGAGAGGAAGACTTCCATCCTTGACAATAGGACCTGAATCCTGCCAACAGCTACATATGCGCTTGGTAAGACTCTGAGCAGACATCCTCGCTGAATTAAGCTCAGACTCATGAGTAGCTGCTTTGGGATGGTAACATACTTACTTGTTGGTTTTAGCTGCTATATTCCTTTGTGGTCACTTGTGACTTAGTACTAGAAACACAAATATAGCTACCAGCCAAATAAAAATGGCACACAAAGAACATCTTCTAATAAAAACGTGCCTGAGTCCTTCTCTGAAGCCACAAACAAGTAGCCTGCCCCCTCTACCATTGGGGAGTTACCCTCCCCTTAAGCCCATCATGAAAACCATGGCACAAAACAAGGAGCCACTGTACTGAGGAGAATCTCCTCTTTTGACTTGAGGGCAGTGACATCTGTCCAGCCCACAACCAAAACAGGATGGCAGAGACTACCCCAGGAGATAAGTGCCCTTCCATTTGCCCTGGCCAATGTGGTAATGACAGACAAGTTGACTCTATCAGCTTCCAGGCCAATTGACAGTCAAGCCATGAAATATGTCACTGGGAAAGTGCCCCACCCCTGGCCCCACAGCAGTGCACCTTGGCACCTGGTTCAGAAATCCCACACCCTCTCTCCTCCCATGCTCTTCTTCCTGCCCTCCCTCTCTGCCTGGGTACCAGTCCTCTCTTCTGTGCTGCCACATCCTCCTTACTACAGCAGAAGCTTCATCCAGCATGACACTGTGGGCAGAGAGGGCAGCCACCAGCTGAGGCTTTGGAACTCACAGTACCAGTCCCCTGGGGACAAAAAAGAGCTGAGCCCTGTGTCTTTTACTCCAATGCCACCCCCCCACACACACACACACACAGACACACTGCCTCCCAGCCCCATCCAGGCATCCCAGCCTCCTCTCAGGCACCCCAGCTCTTTCCTAGCTCCTTCCCTGATTTGCACAAGCTGTGAGTGAGCAGAGACTGCTTCCACAGAGGACTATATCCAATGGCAATCTCCTGGGCCTCAAGACTCTCTGCCCTTATCCTCTGAATATGCTAAAAGGGCTGCTATGCCCAATTCCTGGGAGACACAGACATGCCTTTACCCTGGAAATAACCCAACCTCCCTCCTTTCCTGTTTCTGGTACATTTGCTTTCCCAACTTCTCAAAGAACCAGGCAGGAAAAAAGGAATGGAGCTAGTAAGGTTTCTAGGACCTTCTCCAAGGGCATCCTCTGCAGTGTGTGTGTCTTAAGAACTGAGGAACTCTACTTGCCACTTGAGAAAGCAGCACCAAAGGTAGGCGAGTGTGCATAAGCCACTGACCTTATGCACAGCTTGCCCTGGGGATTCTTGGCTTTGTTTGTGCTTGCCTGCAAGTGGTCCATCCTTGGGGCTGGGGGGGTCTGAATACTCAGGTCTCACCCCTGCCTCCAGTGTTTCTAGGTCCATTCATCCCAGACATCACCTTCCTATGTTCACACAGACTGAGTCAGTCATCTCCAGAAACCTCAGGAAGATACTCATCAAAAGCACCCAAGGAGCTTGGGAAGGGTGAGGAGTCTGGGCTTCTTTGGTAAGTTCTTCAAGTGAGTGTCATTCACGCTCAGTTTTGAGAACCCTGACTAGTTCCTCTGCTGCATTATTTTTTTTTTTTACTGTCCTATCAAGTAAACACTAACCCCAGAAAACCTGTGTAAGGGGCTGGAGAAATGGTTCAGTTGGTAAAGTGCCCTCTGAGGTCCTGAGTCTTAATCCCTAAGCTCCCCGGTCAAAGCTAGCATTGCATTTGTAACCTCAGAGCCAGAGAGTGGAGATAAGAGGAGCTCATTTGGCTGAATTGGTGAGCTTCAGTTTCAATGAGAGACTCTGTCTCAATAGAGAAATAAAGGAAGACATCTGATGTCAACATTTGCAGGAGCACATAGGTGCACACTCGAGTATGCTTATACACTGTGGTGGTTTGAATAGGCTTGGCCCCCGTAGATTCATGTGCATTAGTACTCTGCCATAGGAAATGGCACTATTAGGAGGTGTGGTCTTGTTGGAGTGGGTGTGGCCTTATTGGAGTGGGTGTGGCCTTGTTAGAGTGGGTAGGGACTTGTTGGAGTAGGTGTGGTCTTGTTGGAGCAAATATATCACTACCGGGGTGGGCTTTGAGGTCTCATATGTAAGCTCAAGCAAGCTCTGCCCAGTGCAGAAGGTAATCTCCTAGCTGCCTGCAAAAGACAGTCTTTTCCTAGCTGCCTTCAGATCAAGATATAGAACTTTCGACTCCTCCAGCACCATGTCTGCCTACACGCTGCTATGCTTCCTGCTATGATGATAATGGACTGAACATCTGAAATTGTAAGCCAGCCCCAATTAAATGTTTGCCTTTAAGAGTTTCGTGGTTGGGTGGGCAGGGGAGTGGGGGTGGGTGGATATGGGGGACTTTTGGTATAGCATTAGAAATGTAAATGAGTTAAATACCTAATAAAAAATGGAAAAAAAAAAAAAGAGTTTCGTGGTCATGGTGTCTTTTCACAGCAATAAAACCTGAACTAAGACATGCACATACACACACAAAGAAAATTATGTAGGAATTATTGCATCATGTACTTGACCCACCTACTAGATTATGAAGTACTGAGAGGTTTGCTTCATCTCTCTGAGCCTCAGTTTCCACAGGTATAAAATGGGAACTTTATGTCACAGTATTCTTTATGGTTGTTTTTTGGTTTTGGGGGGTTGTTTTGGTTTGTTTTGATTTGTCTGTTTGAGGTAGAACCTTCCTATGTAGTCCAGTCTAGCTTCAAGAAACAATGTTCCTGCCTCACTCTCCTAGGTACTTGGATTACAGCTATGCAACACCATGTCCAGCATGTTGTAATATTCTTGTAAAGATTAAGATAACATCCAAGGTCAAGGATTTGCTCAGATGCAGTGCCATTATTAACAACACCATATTTAATGATGAAATTCTGACCGATCTTCACCTCTGCTCTCATCACCTCTGTCCGACATCATCCCTGGAAGTTCAAACCAATGCAATAAAGCACGAAAAAAGGAGAGAAAGGTACTTGAGAGTGGGAAACATGAAGCAAGCTCACATTTATTCATAAATGAGAGAATCTTATACACACACACTCTAATAGAATCTACAAAATGAATAAGCAAGCCAGGTAAGGTTATGGGCTACAAGCTGAGAATAGAGATCAAATGCATTTTGCTATCAACCAGTTGGAAATTTAAACCTTAAAAAGTAATATATTTTGCAATGTATGAAATATTAATTAGGGATAAATCTGACCCATGGTATACAATAAGGATGCAGGGGAGAGCTACAAATATTAGTAGAAGAAATGAAAGAAAGGGCTGGAGAGATGGCTCAGTGGTTAAGAGCACTGACTGCTTTTCCAGAGGTCCTCAATTCAAATCCCAGCAGCCACATGGTGGCTCACAACCATCTGTAATGGGATCTGACACCTCTTCGGGTGTATGAGAAGACAGCTATGGTGTACTTACATACATAAAATAAATACATCTTTAAAAAGGGAAAAAAGAGAAATGGAAGAAGATGTAAATAACTTGGAGATATGTGTCAATGAACCAAAAGGCTCATTATGACTAGGATGTCAATTCTATCTACATTGATCAACCAATTCAATGCCATCCTGATTGAGACACCAACAGTCTTGTTTTTTAAGTCAAAATCATCATGCATATTCTAAGATTTATTTGGAAATACAAAAGCTTTAGGCAAACCAAAAAGTTTGAAAATGAATAAAACTGAAGTACTCTCATGATCTGATTTAAGGCTTATCATAAAGCCACAGGTGTTGTGATATTGCCGTTCCAGTAGCAAGAAAAATAAATAGGTCACCAAACAGAACACACAGAACAGGATGCCCATGACTGGTCAGCTGCGATTTTTTTATAGGTTTAAAAGAGTGGGGAGGACGCCTATCCATATTACAAACCATACACTCAAAATACAAAATTATGTTAATAACCAGATGAAAAACAACAATCCAGCTTGAAATGCACAGTGAACTTCGATGTAAGATTATACAGTTCTTGGGGGAAAACACTCACGACCAATGGATTAGGCAAACATTTCTTAGATATAACACCGAGGACATAGTCATGAAAGAAGAAATCGATCAGTTAGGCCTCAAGAAAATTTAGAATTTCCAGAGTTGGAAAGACGCATGTGAAGAGAGTGCTAAGGCGACCAGACACTGGAAGGAAGCATTCGCAAATCACAAAGCTGATAAAGGACTTGTATTCAGAACATAAACAAGCACTCGGTGGTAAGAAAATAACCCAATTAAGACGGAAGACACAAAATATTTGAACAGCTCACCAAAGAAGCTATATGGCAAAAAAAAAAAAAAAAAAAAAAAAAAGAACATGAAAAGATCCTTAGCATTATTAGTCACCAGGGGACTGCAAATTAAAATCATAATGAGGGACTGTGACACAGTTATTAGAATCACTAAAACTAAAAAGACTGACTATGTTGATTCTAATGGAGGCTGTGGAGGAACAGGACTTATCCAGACATAGTGAGCTGGGAGCATACAGTAATACAGTCACTAGGAAGAGAATCCAAGCTGTTTCTTTTTCTGTGTTGCTGGAGGTTTCGGGGAGTCTCACTATGTAGACCAGGCTGGTCTTGAAATAACAAAGATTTGCTTCCTGAGTGAGCTGAGCGTGGGGATTAAAGGCATGTACCAACACACCTAGGAGGGGAAAGGTTTGGTTTTGTGTGTTTGCCTTTGTTTCTGAGCTGGGGATTGAATCCAGGGTCTCACATATGCTAGACCAGTGCTCAACTACAGGGTGCTCGAAGGGACAAAAGGATCCAGAGAGATGTAGGATGGTTGGTTGTTGTTTGTTTTCTGTTTGTTTGCTGGGGGTTGGGGGAAAGGCAGCGTGTGTGCGTGCTGGGCTAAAACCTAAGGCTGCATGCTCAGGAGGCAAGCGCCCTACCACTGAGCTGACCCCTAGCCTCTTCGTACACTGCCTTGATCGGAGTATGTTTCACAGAGTCAAAACACATCCAAATGAACAGGTGACGTGTATGTGGTTTCTAATGTCAGTTACATCTTAGCAAAGCTATGCCTGCTCAGTATCATGATTGAATAAGTGTCTCAAGGCTACTCCATGTTAGCCACCAGGGAAGGCCACTCTGAGGAAGCAGAGTCACTTAAATCACACACACACACACACACACACACACACACACACACACACACACACACACTATTGCTTGTGTTTTAAATGCTCTGTTCCTAGTTTGCAGAGCCATTTTGAAGGCTACAGATCTTTTAGGAGGTGATGTCTACCTGGAAGAAGCAGGTTGCTAGGGTCTAGCTTTAAGATTCCACTCACCCCTGGTTCCTACCTAGTCTTCTGTCTCCAGTTCACCAAGAGATGAGGCACCTCCACTGCATACTGCTGCCGCTATGAACCTGCTCGACCTATGTATTCCCTGCTCTGATGGACTAAAATCCCCCCCAAAACTGTGAACCAAAATGACCGTTCTTTCCTTTCGGCTGCTTCTCGCAGGAATTTTGTCAGAGCAATCAGGAAAAAAAAAAAAAGCTAATATCATGATGTTAAGCCCGTCTGATTGACAGGAAGCCACTCAAGAGAAGTCTGGGAATAGCATCCCAAGCAGAATCAACCATAAATACAGGGCCTCACTAAGAGGCATGTTGTACTGGGAGAGTTGTTGTGGGTCACAGAGGCCACGGAGGCAGAGTGGCTCCAGGTCAGGGAAGGATCTGCAGGCCTGGCAGGGAGTCTGGGCTTTACTCCAGGTAAGTGGGTAGGTATCATCCAACAGAGAGGCACAATCTGATTCCTGTTGATTTGTTGCTTCTAATCATCCAACGCTGTGCCAAGGGCATGCATTATCTGTTAGGAATAAAATGTATATTGAAAACAAGATTAGCTTCACTGTCATGTGGAGACTGGGTTGCAAATGAGTAAGAGTGGAAGCTTGAAGCCCCGAGATAACTATAGCTGGTACAACACTAAAAAGGCTTAGGAAGGAAACCATCAGGTCAAGGCTAGATGGGCTTCAAAGGGGCCTAAGAAGACTGAGATGGGGAAGACCAAGAGGGGATGGGAGGGAAGAACAGAGCAGAGATGATGACTAAAGACTGGGCAGAACTCCTGCCTAGCAAGCCTAAGGGCCTGGGTCTGATGCCTAATGTGAAGTCAGGGACTTGGTTATCCCTGGGAATGACACTGGGACCACAAAGGCAGCAGTGAAATGGAAAGGTGCCTTTAAGACTGATGTAGAGGTGGGGTCCAGACTACACACTATCGATGGATGCTGGTGGGTAGAAACAGGCTCCAAAGCTGGCTGTTGAGTTTATCCAAGCACCTGGCCCTCAGGACATGCAGTCCACTGACGTCCCTAGACTCTCTCATTGCTCCCTCCTCAGGGTATCTAGAGCACCCAGTCACTCCCTGGAGTCGCTTTGGCTTGTGTCACTATGGTTGGCTATGTCTCAGGCTCCGTCTCTAGGCTGAAGATCTCTTCTTCCTACTCTGGTGCCTTGAAGCCGAGCAGCTGCTCTGCCAGTTGTGGTGACTCACACCTTTTATCCCAGCATTGTGAAGGCAGGGGCAGGCACAACTCTGTAAACTTGAGGCCAGCTGCTCATGTAGTGAGTTCCAGGACAGCCAGGGCTATGTAGAGAGGCATTGTTTCATGAAACAAGGAGAAAAAAAAATGATGTCTGGGGAGATAGTTGTCAGTAAAGCTTCTGCCACACAGCATGAGGACCTGAACTCATAGCCCTGGAGCCCAGGGAAAAGCCACGGGTGGGAATGAGCATTTAGAATGTGGGTTGGGGAGGCAGAGGAAGCTGTGACTGGAGCTCACTGATCAATCAAGCCTGTCAACTCAGTAAGAGACCTGTCTCAAAGAATAAGGTCTCAGGGAGCGATAAAGAAAGACATCCCTGAGCCAGGCGTGGTGGTGCACGTACAGAATGAGTTCCAGCACAGCCAGGGCTATACAGAGAAACCCTGTCTCGAAAAAAAAGCCACCCCCACCCCCAGAAAAAGAAAAGAGAAGAAAAGAAAAGAAAGATATCCCTGGCTTCCACATGCATGAATACACGCACACACATGTGCATGAACATCACACACACACATACACACACATATACACCCACATATTTACATACTCACATACACACATGTGCATGAGCACCAGCATGTCCACACATATATACAGACTCACCCATACATACATACTCATGTGCATGAACACCATCATATCAATACACACATGTGCATGACCACCTGCGTGTTCATATACATACACACACATATACACACATGTACGTGAGCACTAGCATGTCCACAATATACACACATATGCACACTCACACATTCATATACACTCACACACACATACACATTCACACACACACATGTCATGAGAACTAGCATGTCCATACACATACACGCACACGCACACACACACATGCACACACAATGAATAGCTGAGTACACAGCTCACAAGCACTGGACAAAGAAGCCTCTTCGCTTGCCTTGGCCGTGGCATCAGGTCTTCTGCACCACCCTACATCACCCTCCCCTTCACTACTATGCCCCACTGTAGCAGGCTCCAGCTGTCACCACCAAAAACTGCAACTACATGGCCAGCATGCTGGCCAGTCAGCACTAGCTGCCCCTGCCAGCAGGCCCTGACCTAGTTTGGTGCTGGCAGAGGCTGATGATGTCATCAGTGAAGCTCCAGGCTGGGGCTTGTGGGTTAGACTTTGAGGCTGGCTTTAATTCTGAATGCCAACAACCTGGGCAGAGTGCTACCCAGGGATGTCACAGAGAGATGAGGACAGAGGTCAGCACTGGGAGTGGAGATAACAGCTCTCTGGAGGCCCTATTCTCCTGTTGGGAGGGTCAGTATCAGTTTTTAAACACCCTTGAGGCATCTGGACTATATGGTCTAAACCCCAAATTCCGCATCATACAGGAGCTGGGGGGTAGGAACAGGATACAAGGATTTCCAAGGCATGTCTCCAATGTCCCTGGTCTTTAATGAGTGTGTTAATTCAGCAGTTTCGGCCATGCTGGCACGGAGCTGCTGCTGCTGAGGGTACAGGTGATTAAGATATTGTCTCAACGCTCAGTGGCTCCCTGTCAGGAGTCTGAGAGAAACATCAAGCGTCCAAAACACTATGAATAATTGTGAACATGGAAACACAGCTGTGACCAATTGTGTGGCAAGCTCACTGGGCTCAGAGACCAGCGGAGGTTTCACAGAGGGGTGTATCTTGAGAGATGAAGCATGAAGCACGGTGGGGAGGACTTTCCAAGTGCAAACAGGTTGCCATCAGTGGTGTCAGTGCAGACCAAGACTGTGTCTGGTGTCTGAGGCTGCTGGATCCACAGACACGAGAGTGTGGGGGAGGGGAAGGCAGGCACAGAGAACAAAACTGAACTTGACCCGCATGGGTGGCAGTGCTACGCTCACAGGCTAAGATGACATCCTATCAGTGGTGAGGACCTAGTGAGGAATTGGAAGCCAGGAAAGGTTTGGACAGCTTGGAGTTTAGGCACCCTGGTAGGTTTAATGGCAGTGAGGAAGGTCAGATTGCAGACACACAGTCATTGGAAACCTGTTGGTGACAGTGATGGTGTCTGGGGTCCTTGCCAGGCAGGTGGGAAGGCCTCATGAGGAGGGTGGGTGCAGCTATCAGATGACAGCAAAGGCTATTTGCCCCCACTCCTCATGCCTCTGCTTCTACTGCCAGCCTCTCCAAACCACCATCACCACCAATGGCTTTTATCCCAATGTATGGCTCTGTGTATCTGTGTATCTCTCCTCTCACCCTGGCATTCCCACCTAACACTAGGGAGATACAGATGGGCTGCCGGTGAATGAGGCAGAGGGACATAAGGGACACAGGCAGTCTCCACTTTAGCCAGGAGAGCCTAAAGCTTTCACCCACTCTTCAACCGCCCTTCCATTGGACGGCATCTGTGAGATGAGCCCAATGGGAGAAGGATCAAGTCCCTAAGCCCTGAGCTCTTCACCAACCACAAAGTGATAGCCTGCTCCCTGAGAAGCCAGATAAGACTGGCGAGGGATCAAGATGTCCCCAAGTTGGGCACTCAGCTGCTATTAAGTGGCCTTAACTGTCTCCCCAGGGTCAAGAGTGGCACTGAGCACTCTTGAACGGGATTGAACGGGACAAGGGAAGGGCTGACCAGCTGATCTCCTGGCTGGAGGGAGAAGGCCCTCAGTGCCATTTAATGCAGTGTGACACCAGGGCCCCCTGGCAGCACAATATTCCATGTCATGGAAATCAAGTCTGACATCTCCTCCCTGCTGCCCCAGCGTGTGTCTTCCCAACCATGTCTACTCCAGAACCTCAGGGGTCAGGGTCAAACAAGGGAGGGACTCAAAGCCCCACCCTTGTCACCATGGGCTATATAGCAGGAGCCAGCTGCACTGTAGTGGCTCTGGTGGGCAGAAGGGCAGCCCTGGAAGGGCAAGAAGGAGACAGCTCCATGGGGAAACCAGAAACAAAGACAGACAGTTGGACACCTACAGAAAACCTAGTGGTAAAGAGATCAGAGCCTAGCTGGGCATGGCAACTCTGGAAGGCTAAGGCAGGAGGATTGCCATGAGTTTGAAGCCAGCCTGGTCTACAGATCAAGACCTTTTGGGAGGGGGGTAGGTATGCTGGAACAGTCCCTTTGAGTAAGTCACTTCATCTCTCCAAAAGTCAATATCTACATCTAAAAAAGTCTGGGGAGGGTGTTAGTATTCCTATCAATATAGTATTTGTTTAGTTTTTGCTGTTGGTTTTTGTCTTGTGTTGTTTAGGAAAAGAGGGCATTTGTTGAAAAGAAAATCCAAACAAAGACCAGGTTCTGGCAAGATGAAGCCAGATCTTATATCAGTACAAGCTACTAGGGAATGGGAGGGTAGTGGAGCTAAGCAGCAAAGCTCGACCTCCCTTCCAGTGGGCAGAGGCGATGGTGAAGGCCTGGCCTGGCTTATCCTGTCTTCAGGGAGTATTTGGGGATCAGAACTCTGCCGGTGCACCCACTCAATCCTTATGAACTTGCCTTTGCCATCTTGTTCAGGCCTCTTAACCAAAGAAGACAGAAAATAGTGAGTGGTTACCCTAGGGCCACAAAACACCCATTGACCCCACGGACCACTTTGACCTGTATGGGAACTGCCTTGCAAGCTACATTGTATCAGTGGAACTAATGGCAAAACAGCTCCCTTGTCTCCCCCAGGAACAGCACCTGCAGGTCCCAGCCTCACAACGCTACTCGGGTTAATGACCTCCTTTAGTTCTCCCCAGGACCCAGTGCTGGAGGTACCGAACCACGCTCCATGTGTCAGGTGCAGAAACAAAGACTCCGAGCCTTCAGCTACTTTAAAAATTCATGCAGCCCTGTGGGAGCAGAGCTCTGAGCACTGGCTGGTCCTCCAGACCCTTGAAGGTCCTCACAGCCGTGCGTATGCCTCAATGTTACAGGCCAAAAAACCATGAGGATGGTGGAGCAGGAACAGAGGGGGTCTTCAGGAATGAGTATCAGCTGGCTGTTGTCTGCTGGGATCAATGATGACCACAACCTGACACTGACAGTCAGCATCTCATGAGCACCTGCTGTATACATCTCCTGAGCACCTGCTCTATACACGGGGGCCAGGGGTGCTGATGCTGGAGGAAAGGCACACTGAGAGCCTCAAGGTGAAGACAGAATTGCACTTTTGTCACCATTGTAGTGTATCAAATTCAGGTACTGTTTCACAGGTGAGGAAGCTGAGCTTCAAAGAGGATTTTAGAGCAGAGGAGGCAGTTTTCTGTGATGTCTTAAGCCTCATAGTCCATGTCTGTGTTTATATATAGTGTGCTGCCAGTCGATAGTTGTTGGGTTTTTTTTTTAAGGATTTCTTTTTTTTAACATTTTGTTTATTTGGGGGACCTTGGAGTTCATTTGGAGAGAAGAGGGTGACTTGTAAGAGTTGGTTCTCTCCTTCTACCACGTGGGGTCTGGGGATCAATCTAAGCCAACCGGGGTAGGGGCTGCAGCAAGTACCTTCACCTGCTAAGGGATCTTGCTGGCCCTCTTTCTTTCTTTTATTCTCCACTGCAGTTCTTAAAAAAAAAAAAAAAAAAAAAAAGACACAATGGATGCATGTATCAAAACATCACGTTGTACCCCTGCATATGTACAATTATTACCTGTCAATTAAGAGCTCATTTTACATGAAGCTGGGAAGAGAACTCAATAAAGAACTCAATCTGAGTACTTTAAACGCAAGAAAGCCAGGTGTAGCTGTGTGTTTATAATCGCAGTACAGGGCTGCAGGAGGTCATGGACAGGCAGACCCCTGAGCTTTGCTGGACAGACATTCTGGCCTACTTGGGAAGTCCTATAATAAGGTGGGTAACACCTGAGGAATGACAGCTAGGGTTGTCCTCTGGCCTCCACACGGGCGTGCATACATGTGCACATGCACCTGCTCACACACAAGTGTATACACACACACACACACAAAGAATTTAACTATTCTCAGTTTGAGGGTCACATAAGACAGGCTGTCAATAGGTGGAATTTGGTCCACAGCTACAGTTTGTCGGCCTCGGTTCTGGTGAGTCAAGCAACCAATTGCTTCCTGAGCTGATGTTCATCCAACTAACCAATTGAGACTCCAAGCCTGCTCTGTTAGGAGTCTGTGTTGAGACCTGGAGGTACTTACTATATAGTTCATGTCCTGGGGGCGGGGGTGCCTACAGCACTGGGGAAAACTGACAGGTAAGGACATACTCAGTGCATGCTGGGAAGTGATTCAGGACAGGGTGACCAGAGGCAGAAAGGGTTTGTTGTTGTTGTTGTTGTTGTTGTTGTTGTTGTTGTTGTTTTGGTTTGTTGGTTGGTTGGCTGGTTTTGGTTTTGGTTTTGATTTTGGTTTTGGTTTTTTGTGTGTGTGTGTGTGCATCTCCTATGTGCCCCAGGCTGAGGATGAAGATGGGCATTTGAATCTCTCCCTACTTGCTTACATCTGCCCCCTCCCACGATGAGTGTGCTTCATAAGGATAATAACCTGTAACCCTTTTAGATCATTCCACACAGGTACCCACAATGCCTCGCAAGAACAAGTGCAATCACACTGGAGGTGGGGCAGCTGGTGAGAGCTGCTGAGGGACCTGTGGTGCCCTGGCAATTGCCACCCAACCCCCTCACCCTCACTCTTACCCTCACCCTCATCCCCACCCTGGCTACTCTACTGATTCACCCAGCGCCAGATAATCACACCCCAGTTGAGCACGCTTAATTGAGCCCCAGCTAGCCACATCCTCTGAGTGAGAGGAAAAGTCAAGACTCTAGTTGCATTCAGAGCCAGAAGGAGCTGAGTGGCCCTCTGCTCTGCAAGGAGACATGCCCTGGGCACCAGCTGGGAACCTTCCAGAAAGAAGAAAAACAGGTTTTCAGACCTCACACAGGCCCTGCTTGGAGAGTTTTGCTTATCATCTTAAATCTCCGGGTACCAAACATTCTGCTACCTCCCCTTTGAAAATGAGGAAACCAAGGTCACACAGCTAAGGAGAGGAATTGAAGGACTCTCCTTTTTCTATTTTGCATTGCCATCAAGAAGGAGTGCTCAAGCCAGGCAGTGGTGGTGCACGCCTTTAATCCCAGCACTTGGGAGGGAGGCAGAGGCAGGCAGATTTCTGAGATCAAGGCCAGCCTGATCTACAGAGTGAGTTCCAGGACAGCCAGGGCTACAAAGAGAAACCCTGTCTCGAAACCACCCTCCCCAAAAAAAGAAGGAGTGCTCAGAGAAGGGAAAGGTAGTGTGTCCTGAGCTCCCTGCCCAGTAACCTGGGCTCATCTAGGTAGCAAGTCCCATCCTCACTCACACCCAGAGGTACCACAGCATTTTCATGGCATTTCATCTTCATATTGTATCCCTATATGCCAGGCCCTGAAGACATGAGTCAGAGAGAGCCCCTTCCTCCCACAGGGAACTGAGAAATCAGGAAACAAAGGAACACATACTCTAGACTGTTAAGACACACTGGTACCCTGGAGAAGCAGAAGGTATGATGTATCTACGTGTACCAGCTGCCAGGGCTTCCTGCCCTGGGCTTCCCCTTCGGTCTATAATCCTGTGCTTGTTGTTATGGTTATGACAGCTCATCACACACTAGACTGTGCACTCCACAGTGTCACTAAGCAGATATGAAACCTGGTATAAGCTAGTGCCTAAGCAGTAATCTGAAGTGAGTGAGTGAGTGAGTGAGTGAGTGAGTGAGTGAGTGAGTGAATGGCTGAACCATAATTCCCACCCCCCAGGAGCCTGACATTTAGGAGGAAAAATTGAGATATGCATAAACTCTTACAATCTGTGTGTTGAATGCCACAAGAACAAAGAAGTAGATGGTGCGTAGGGGAAGAGAAAGGGGCCCATTCCCTCCCAGGGAAGTTGGGCCAGGCATCTTGGAGAGGGAGATGCTGTGGCCATACCTTGAGAGCATCCTATGGCCATGAGGAATGGGGATCCATGAGCTGATAGAACAACCCTCACAAAGATAAGGATATATGACTTCACCTCTGAGCTCTGTCAAAGAGACTCTGTATGACTTTATGAGGCTGGATTACAGGCCAGGGTGTGAAGGGGAAGCAAGGAGCCACAGCTAGAGATGGTGGAGGAGAGGATCTGGGACCGTTCACAGATCTTCCTGCTATGACAGAGGACAGACCTGACTCCCAGACAACTGGAATTCCTGGAGGGATTTAAGCAAAGAGATACATTTCTTCTCTGTGTTAGAAAATGGCCCTGCAGGGATGAGAAAGAAGGGCTGGGAGAAGAGAAGCTCTGGCAGCAGGGCCATTAGGAGAGCCAGAGGCGAACAGAGAGGTGTAGGAGTGGGGACCGTGGAGATCAGCGAGTACCAGAGGCAGGCCAAGAGTGAGAGGAGAGGGACCGAAGCAAGTGACCGTTGGCTGTGAATGAGGAAAGAGGTCACGAAAGCTCTCAGAGCCTCAGTCCATTCTATTAAAACGAGGATAAGATGAACTACCCAGCAGTGTCATTGTGAGCATTAATGGAGGGAGACTAAAAGGCCAGAACAGGATCTGGCAGGCAGAGACAGCTTTTCCTCTCTGCACCTTGCTGTGTCTTTGTGCCACATCTTAGACTACTGGGCTTTTAATATATATGTATTACTATATATGCTATATCACAAGAATACACAGGACGTACAACTTACCACCACAGAGTGCACAGCTCCACAAGACTCAATGCCCGAGGTTGTGCAGACATCACCATCCGTCTCCAAAATCATGTTCATACTGCAAACCGAAAATCTGTACCTGGTGACTCCAATATTTCCCTTTTCCCCAGCTCTGACGCTGTGATTTTTGTTTTTTGTGTTGTTGTTTGTTTGTTTGTTTGTTTGTTTTTGGTTTTTCGAGACAGAGTTTCTCTGTATAGCCCTGGCTGTCCTGGAACTCACTCTGTAGACCAGGCTGGCCTCGAACTCAGAAATCCACCTGCCTCTGCCTCCCGAGTGCTGGGATTAAAGGCATACGCCACCACGCCCGGCTGACGCTGTGATTTTTAAGTCCTGAAGTATTTCACATGAGTGGAATCGTACAGAATTTGTCCTTCCATGCCTGGCTTATTTTACTTAGCAAATCCTCCTGAAGCTTATGCCTATTGTAGCCTATGCCATACTCCCATTCCTTGACATGTATGGTGGCTCATATCTTAGGAGGTTGAGACTGGAGAATTGCCATAACTACCAGGCCAGCTTGGGCTTCAGAGTATCCTGTCTCAGATAGATAGATAGATAGATAGATAGATAGATAGATAGATAGATAGATAGATAGATGGATGGATGGATGGATGGATGGATGGGTGGGTGGGTGGGTGGGTGGGTGGGTGGGTGGTGGATGGATGCATGGATGGATGCATGGATGGATGCATGGATGGATGCATGGATGGATGGACAGACAGACAAACAGACAGAGACTTTTAGAAGTGTGGATAGAATTCCTTTGGTTGTTCCCACATCCCATATTTTACATGTCTATTTATCTCATAGTAGTCAGGTGAAATATGGATTACTTCCACACGTTAGCTACTATTTCCACTAAGGACATGAGTGTACAGTAAGTTTTGATGACTCTGTTTTCTGTTTTTAAAAATATATACCCAGAAGTGGAATTGCAAGATCATGTGATGGTTCTATGTTTAACTTCGTGCGGTGCCACCACAGTGCTTTCCAGCTGCACCATTTCCCATCCCCACTACCAGCTATGTAAGGGCTTCATTAACACTTACTGTGGTCTGACCTTTGCTAGGAAGTTATCCTAGGGCATGTGAGATGGGCCAGCTTACAGTTTTCCAGCAGGGAGCAGGGCCAGGCTCACAGGGAATGAATGAGCTGTCCCAAGATGGGAAGGCAGGGTCTGGAGGCCTGTGAGGGCTCCTACCAGGGGCAGGCGGCCGCATCAGAGGGGCTAGGGGTCCCCAGCAGATCGAGCCCACTCAAAGCTGAAAGTTCACGTACAATCTGTTTCTGAAGGGGTCACACAGCATGTATACTTATTTACCCCACCCCCAAGGCCACTGACAAATCAGAAACCACTCAAAGCATTTCAAGCAGATGGATTTAATTGGTGGACTCAATTCTGTCTGATGACAGAGAGGTAGGGAGCCCATATTAGCCACATAGAAAACTGTTTCCTTCCTGGGGCTGGAACTGGGGAATGTTGTAAGTAGAGCTCAACACAGAGATGACCAGGAAGAACATGGAGCCACTGTAGTCAACCAGGGAGAACTGGAATATGAGAGGAGGGGCTTATTGGCAGAAGCCAAGGAGGAGAGGCAGATGCTGTAGAAATACAGCCCCATGGAGACAAAGATCTAGGCTTCTCTCTCTACCCACCTTCTTCCAGTGCCTTTAACTGACTGGACTCATCCAGAAGCCAGAAGGTAAGAGAGTCTGGGGAGTGAAGCTTCCTTGGGTCATACAAACCAGAGCTGGGAAGAGCAGGATATGATCAGGAAGCAGATGATGGGCACATTCATTCATCCTTCCATCCATGCTCCCATTTGCTGACCATCAACAAGCAGTGGGATTTAAATGCAGAAGGATGCCGGATCCTGCCCTCAGAGAGCTTGGGATCCAGCAGAACTAGGACTGTATCTCTCTCACATCATTCACTCACAGCTGGCCAGAGGCATCTGTTCACCCAGCCTGGAGGCAGGAACCCCGTGGAGCTATGGAGTAGCAGGTAGGGCAGGGGCTGGAAGCTTGCAGGGTACCAAGAGGCTGGGGAATTGGGAAGGGCAAGCTGCTCAGCTGCTGAGCCTCCTCCCCAGGTGAAAGCCCGGCTCAGAATGTAATGACTCTAAAAAGGAAAGAAACCCCCGAAATCCCACTGTTTGTCTTTGGAACCTGGGAAGTGCTGGGGTAATGAACATGAAACGCAGAGGCTGCTCAGAAGCTGCCTTTGAAACCTTGCAGGCAGGCTTTGGCTTTGTCAGGGAGCAGCCTTCCTTTTCAAAGCCTCCTGGCTCCAAGCTACCCTCTCCTCCCTCATCCCTAGCCGGCACTGGCTAATTAACTGGAGATGTTAAATGTTTCCTGGCTCTATGAGAGAGAAGTCCGTGTTTTTCTGTGGGCCTGGTAGCAGGGCCTCTACTACCACTGTACCCCAAGAACACTCCCCTCTTCACTGTGCTCAGACTAAGTCCCTCCCTGTGCCCAGCTGTTCCCCAGTGTACCCTCTTACCGACTGTACTGAAACACGCTTCTGTTCTCCTAAATGTGCCCCTTCCCAGAAGCCAGACTTATCATATGTGACACATATGTATCATATGTGACTCGATGAGGAGTCACAGTCTAAGTCTCCACTCCAACTGAGCTCTTGTGCACAGCCATCCTTGAATGACCGGGCCTGGAAGTATCCCTCAGCATAACTGAAGCAAAACATCTCCAAACATACCCACCGCTGAATTCTCTTACTGACTCGGGGAGCAGAGAGGTGTGTGACAACCCCACCCCCACCCCAGCCTTGCCTCTCCCGTATCACAGGTGGGCTACCTGGCATTGCAGCTTGTCCATGATGCCACATGATAACCTTGAGCTTTGCTCTCTAGGCGTCAGGTGTCATCTGTAAAGAGAAGCCGGAGAACTGTACCAACCAAGCCCATTGGCTCTCAAATGGGCCTTACCCCCACCATTCTGACTCAGTAGGTCTGAAAGAAATCCCTTAAGTCTCACTGTTTGTCTTCGGAACCTGGAAAGTCTAGTGTAATGAACATGAAATCTGCATTCCGTCCCCAGTTCACTACGTAGTCCTGGCTGGCCTTGAACTTCTGCCTGTCTCCCGAGTCCTGGGATCACAGCTTTCCATCTTTTACGCTATCATGTCTGGCCTAAGAATCTGCATTTCTAATATGGCACCTGGTGCTGAGGCTTCTGCTGAGGAAACTATGATAAAGAGCTTGTGAGAGGGGAGAATGGTGAGGGTTGGTAGGTGGGTTTGAGTTGTTTTGTCAGAATAAGGTGTGTTTACAGGAAGCTCAAGCAGGAGCTTGTAGCTATGTAGCTGGCAGAGACTGGGCAGGGCTCACCTTGCCATCATTGTCATGGCTTTTGTGGGTTTGCTTGCCTTCATGTCTAAGCAAGACTTAATCACCATCGAGTGTCCAAGCTGGAAGAAGTTTGGAAACCGATCAACCCCAAGAAAGGTCAGGTAAGTCCCTTACTGGTGAGCCCCCTCCAGAAACATCCCGGGGTCCAGCTGGGCTAGGCAGTGCCCTGTCTACATGCAAGGGAGGAAATATATAAACATGTGTGACGTCTGTGTGTACAAGAAAGTCACTGAGAGAGTTTTGATCAGAATGACCAGGGCAAATTGAATGACAGACGAATTTGAATAAAAGAAGTCTTCTCACGGCTAAATACAGTGGATCACACCCTTAATCCCAGGGCTATACAGAGAAACCCTGTCTCGAAAAACCAAAGAAGAGGAAGAGGAAGAGGAAGAGGAAGAGGAAGAGGAAGAGGAAGAGGAAGTCATTTCCCCAACCCTCAAAGTTTCATAGTTCTGGACCCTCAGTTCCAAGCCCCAAACTCTAGGGCCTAAAGGATCTAATAAAAAGGCAGGGATTCCTCTACTACTAGAACCAGGGTTTCCTGCTGCCTGGGTCAGGATCTGCCTCAGCTCTACACAGATGTCAAAGGCGCTCCCACACACCACAGTGACATCAGCTGAAATGAATGGAGCATCGTGGCAAAGAGACAAAAATTTCACAGAAAAGAATCCAAAGCAGACAAATCCCTTCCAGCCATGCTGTCCCCACCCACGTCGCCATACCCTGTCCAGCTGCTCCTAGGGATGCCACTTCTGGGACAGAGCCTGCCCTACTTGCAGTCAGGCTTGAGAGTGGCCCAAGAGTCACAGGGATTTCAAGGTCAATACCAGACCTGACAAGCCTCCTCAGCAGTCTGAGCCCACTGGGAAATCTGGAGGCAGGAGGCAAGAGAGAGAGACAACAGAGAACACACCCAGGCCCTTAAGATGATAAGGTTCTCCAGAGCCAAGAACTCTGTGGACTAGATGGAAAGACCAGCAAACAGCAGCCAAGAAGTTGTGTGTGTGTGTGTGTGTGTGTGTGTGTGTGTGTGTGTGCTTATCAAACTGTATGAAAATATTTGTGGGAACCCAAGAAAGGCTAGCAGAGAATTCCACAGGCCAAGGAAAATACACACAGACTAGGTATGCACATACATGTGTTCACGCATGTGTACAAATACATGGACAATCACACACATGGACATACAGATACACATATGTATTCATGAGCACACACACACACAAACACACACAGGCTGTGCTGTGTAGGTGGTACCAGGAACAAGAAAAGCAAGTAAAAAGCCAAGAGTTGAACTGCTGTCAGAGTGAGCCAAGAACAGACTTGTTTGTGTCTGTGACAGCAGGCTGTGACAGCAGAGGACAGAGCATGCCTGTGCATGTGGACCACATGGGTATGTGCCTCAGGAACCTGTGGCTGCCCCTGCAGGCAGTAGCCTACAGTGTACTCTGACACTTGTGAGGGTCAGACACTTGCAGCCAGAGTCTCCTTCACTGGGGACCTAACTCACAGCCCCTGTCAGTGACTACTCAACCCAGGGTGCTCCTTACCCCTCGACTTCTTCCTCCTTAGGCACTAATATGACCATCCCCAACTCTGGGACAAGTCTCTCTGTTCTGGGGGACAGCCATGGCATCCAATCCAGTACAATAACCACTAAACCAAATGCATGTCCTGATCCCATCAGCCTCATGTGACTAAATTCAAATAATAATATTTGTATCCCTCTCCCCTACTCCTCCTTCTCTTGTTCCTCTTCTTCTCCTTCCTCATCCACTCCTTCTCTCCTCTCCTCCTCCTTCTTTTTAAAAGATGAATAGATATTTTTTGTAGGAGATTAAATGAGATAATGAGATAAAGAATGTGAAGCCCCTGGCATTGCACCAACTACAAAGCAAACACTTCCTCTTCGGCCTCTAATTCACTCTCCCAGGAGTAAATTGGTCAAAACTCCCAGGGACTTCCCAAGTCACACCACCTGCCTGAAACTGGAGGTGACCTTAGAAGCCATGTGTTCTAGGTCCCACCTCACCAAGTTGTAAATGTAGACTCTCATTCCTGGAGAGGCCTGTGCATTGACACTGGAGCAGAGATCAGCATACAGACTGCTGCCTCATCTTGAGGTCAGTCTTAGCATTCGGCCTTCAGCCAGCAAAAGGTCAGAGCAGGGAGCTTCCAAGGTTGGCTCCCTTTGGCTTGGAGATGACAGTGAACTCTGGAGATGGAAGTGAGGGGTCAGAGATCAGAAAAAAAAAGAAAAAAAAAAAAAAGACTCTGTGGGATAAAGCCCTGCCCCTCTCAGGAGTCAGTCAGCTCTGCACTGGTCCAGGTCCCCTCCATCTCCTGCCCCTACCTTGCTCCCCACCACAGCTGTGACCCACAGGACCCACACAGTGCTAAGGCTAGCAGGTCTGTGCTGGGACTTGTCCTTCCCTTGAGCAAGCGTCCCAGGAAAGAGAAGAAGGAACGCTGGGAAGTTAGCAGAGATCTTGTTTCTTCTTGTGTCTGCCACACCCTGTATGGGAGGTTTCTGAGAGGAATAGGTACACAAGCCAGGAGCGATGAGGCTGGCCCCTCGCTCCACACTGGCCTAGAACTCACTATGTAGTGCAGGCTGGCATCAAACATGCAGCAATCCTCCTGCCTCAGCCTCCCAAGTACAGGGATTATAGCCATAAACCGTCACATATTGTGGCATGAGGTTAAATTTGATAGAGACCTGTGAAGTGCTTAGAGTATCAGATGGTGCAAAACAAAAGTTAGGTAAGTACTAGCTGCGAGTGTTATTTATTCAGTTATCAAACAAACAAACAAAAGTCCTGGGTTCATCTGCCAGGTGTGCTGCCATGGGAAGGATGCTGGAGAGGAAAGCCAGGGCCTCTAGCATGCCAAGGAAACACTCTACACTGACCTCCATCCCAACTCAGTCTCTCAGTAATCATGTAAAAACTGCATAGATAACAAATCGAGATGCAGATAAAGAACAGAGCAAAAAAATTTTTAAAGTAAAATAATTAATTTTTTTAATTTAAAAAATAAAAATAAAATAAAACAAAATAAAAGGGGCTGGAGAGATGGCTCAGTGGTTAAGAGCACTGACTGCTCTTCCAGAGGTCCTGAGTTCAATTCCCAGCAACCACATGGTGGCTCACAACCATCTGTAATGGGTTGTGATGCCCTCTTCTGGTGTGTCTGAAGACAGCTACAGTGTACTCATATACATAAAATAAATGAATAATTCTTTTTTGTTTGTTTGTTTGTTTGTTTTGTTTTTCGAAACAGGGTTTCTCTGTATAGCTCCGGCTGTCCTGGAACTCACTTTGTAGACCAGGCTGGCCTCGAACTCAGAAATCTGCCTGCCTCTGCCTCCAGAGTGCTGGGATTAAAGGCGTGCACCACCATGTCTGGCTCAAATGAATAATTCTAAAAAAGAAGGAGGAGGGGGGAGGGTGAGGGGGAAGGGGGAGGAAGAGGAGGGGGAGGAGGAGGAAGAGGAGGAGGAGGAGGAGGAGGAGAAGAAGAAGAAGAAGAAGAAGAAGAACAACAACAACAACAACAACAACAACACAACAACAAAGCACTTTCAGGGCCTTTAACAGGACACCAGATGAGCCCACAAAGTCAGACCAGGCTCTCTAGAAGGGACAAGTCCCACACATCTCCACTGAGTCTGCACATCTGTGTGCTTATCAGAATCCACAGGACATAAGGTGGTCAAACCCCAGCTATGACCTGCTGATCTAGCCAAGGCCCATGCAACTCAATGAACTGAGATCTCACCTCAGCTGCTACTACTACACTTTGGAGTCCCAGGGCAGCAGAGCTGGTGGTTTTGGGCAGAGTGGAGGAGTGGGGGCTTGGGGGAGATGTGAGGCAGAACCAGGCAAGCTTCCTGCTTCCAGGATTCCCCTTGTCCAGTTGTAAGAGGGTCCTCTTCCTGCGGACTTCCTGTACCAACTGACCTCCTTGTGAGTCAGGGCTGTTTATCTCCCACTGTCCCAGGCCAATGCCCCATCAGGAGGAAAAAAATCAGTGTGTTCTGCAAGGTGTGTTACTGTTTCTCATTACAGTTACTGTCTCCACGTTGTCAATGAAAAAATGGGCTCAGAAAAGTGTAATCACTTTGCCAAGGTCACAGCTGAGACAGGAATCCTCTAGGTATACAACAAACCCTGCAATCTTCTTTCCTTTTAAAAAAAATTGCTTAAAATATATTCTTTGACAATTTTGTACATGGACATAATTCATTTTGATCATATCCTTTCCTGTATCTCCTCCTCCAGACTTTGCCACCTTAAGCCAATATAATATGGTTTTCTCTTTTCTTTTTCAAATATAATTTGTGTGCGCATGAACGTACCACAGCAGGTGTGTGTGTATCAGAAGACAGCTTTGGGGAGTCCATTCTCTGCCTCCACTGTGGGTTCCAAGGGTTGAACTCAGGTTGTCAGGCTTGCAAGGCAAAGAGCCTTTACCCACTGAGCCATCTCCCTGGCTGATAATATGGTCTTTTAAATAGTATGAGTAATACTAATTATTATAGCTAGTACTTACATAGCACTTCCCTTTCTACATGTTGTGCATTCTTAAAATTATTTCATCGCCATCGTAACCCATGCCACCTACGCAAGGTCAACAATCTTCCTGCTCAAAATCAGACTGGAAAAAATCGGAGCTTTAGCAAACCCTAGACCTCAGAAGCAGGAGAGATAAGTCCAGGAGTGGGTGGGGCCGTTATACCCAGAGCCCATCCTGCCCTACCATAATCTGCCTCGACCAGGTATCTCCAAGAATCCAAGGGTTCTTGCTTCCTCTCAGACTTAGCCCTTTCTCTTCCCCTCTGGTTCTCCCAGGCTCATGATGGCTGGGGTACTGCCTTGCTCAGCTCCGTCGTCCACCAGCTTGGCCAGAATTCCAGGGCTCTTCTGTTGCTGGTGATGAGGAAGAATCAGCTGAAGATCTGCTCAGAGGCCTCTGAAAGATGGTAGCGAACACTGAAACTCCCTCTTACCAGCCTGCTTGGGTTTATCTCTTCAGAAGACAACCTCAATCCAGCACTAGGGGCTTGACCCAGAACCCAGAACCTAGGACAGAGATAGCATAGTGCCCCGTACACAGAGAATGTGGCCAATACCCAGCTCAACTTTATCCCACAGGCTCTGTAGAGGACTCTGGAACCAGGAGGATTAACTTGGATTTTGTTGATTGGCCTCTGGCACTGTCTTGCCACAGGTGCCCAAATGCAAAGGGTCCCCACCCCTCCTTTCTCCTGGGAAAATAAAAGCAGACAACCAGTTTGTCCCAGAGTCAGACCCACAGGGAAGTAAAAAGAGCTCTCTAGCTGGTGTGGGGATGAGCACACAGGGAGGCAGAAGCAGAGATAAGCCCGACTGAGCCTCAAGGCGATTGACAGGCTCACACCTTCCCCCCACCCCCCACTCCTCGGTCCTCAGGCTCAACCCTCCAGAGGTCTATGCAAAGGACAGAGCGGGTATGGAGAGAAAGAAGCCTGTAGCAAGAGGCTAAGAGGAAGCTCCATAGAATGAAGGCTGATATTAGAGGTTCCTGTGAATATTCAAAAGAGACAGCAAGTGGAAACTGGATCCTGTTGAAAGGATACCCACCCCTGTCTCACACAGAGCATCTGAATGTGGCCTTGTGCTGAGCTGGCATGTTTCTGCCTCCCAGTTGGACCACAAAATGGGAGGGAGCGTCCATAAAGCTCCGGAGTTGCCTCTGTGGCCCTAAGCTCCACCATGGACTGCTGCTTCACCCCTTTAATTGGCCATAATTTCTGTGATTTGCAGGTCCCAAGCTTGCCCAAGGCCCATTTTCTGTCATGATGGATGGCCAGAAGCAGTAAGCCATCCCCATTAGCCCAGAGCTGACCCAGCCTGGCCACTTGGAGCTGATAGAGCAGGGTCCCCTGGGAAACAAGACACCCAGCTCTTGCCTCTTTTGATCAGAGCCTAACCTAGACCCTGGAGCCCAGAAACAGGTTTTATCCAAGAGGATCTTGTATCAGATTTCTAACCCTGGGCAGGACTGTAAGAGAAGAACTGGGTATTGCTGTAAGCTCCTGAGTTTGAGCCATTTGTTACAGCATTGGTAGGAAGCGCATACCCATGCTGAACACTTTGGGAGTGTCTGGCACACAGCAAGAGCTCAACAGACATCATCTCATTATCACTTCCGTTATCTTTATGGTTGGACTGGATGGAAGCTGCACAGTGGCTTCCTATGTGAACTGTGCAGAACGCGTGTCTCACTCTTCTGGGGACTGAAGACTGAATGTACCGCTGCCAGTGGGTAGGGAGAGCCACAAAGAAAAATGTCACTTGGCACGTTACACTTGGTAAATATAAGACAGACGATCAGCATCCCTGCTGTCCCTTTCTTTTACAGAGCAGGAGTGGTGGGCACCCGGGAGAGAGGGGTGGGCCCATCTAGCACAGTCATAAAGATGGTCCTATCTTCGCCTCTACAGAGATGACAGCTGGGAGCTTAATTGTACCTCATCTTACAATGATACTGCCAGGGAGACGGGGTGGCTGGGAAAGGCTTGGCCCTTGGCATCAAACCTTGCACCCACTGTGCAATGTGCAAAAGAACAAGATGCACCTTAGGAAGGCGCTTGGAGTGAGACAAAAGGAGGAGTTCTCTGGTGCCCAGATAATGTAGGACTTACTCTGAAGCCCTGAGTAAGTGAGAAGGTTAATTATTCTTCTGTCCTATTGTCAGCTAAAGGCAGGAGTGGGGAAGGAGATGAGATGGCCCCCTGAACCTCAGTCTGGCTAGCCAATTATGGGTCACTCCACCCACAGAATTCACCTCCCCAACACCCCCTCCTCAGTTACTAGTCTCACCAGCGAAAGGGACGCTTTCCCAGGGCCTCCAGCCTGGCACACTTTCTCCTGCAGGAGCTTTAGATCCCAGCTTTCTTTCCCCTCAGTAACTTCACAGCCTCCCTAGAGAGGAAAGAGCTGTGGACATCTGCCCCCTGTGGATCTTCTACTTGGTAGCCTTTCATAGACTGAGCCCAGAGTAGATACCAGAATGGTCTGGTGCTCATTAGATGTCCCTGGGACAGGGACACTTCCTGTCAGACCACAGCACACTAAGTGGTATGCGCTTGCTGCTGGCAAGGTCCGTGGCTGGTTATTTACCACAGGATCCCCAGAGGGACTGAATTTCTTTTAAAAGATTTATTTATTTATTATATGTAAGTACACTGTAGCCGTCTTCAGACACACCAGAAGAGGGCATCTGATCACATTACAGATGGTTGTGAGCCACCATGTGGTTGCTGGGATTTGAACTCGGGAAATCTAGAAGAGCAGTCAGTGCTCTTAACCACTGAGCCATCTCTCTAGCCCCCTGAATCCATTGTTTTGTTTTGTTTGAGATAGAGTCTCACTCTGTAGCTCTGACTATCCTGGAACTCACAATGTGGACCAAACTAGCCTTAAACTCACGGAGATCCACCTGCCTCTGCCTCCCAGGAGCTGGATTTGAAACTTGGTAACTATGCCCACCTGGGACTGAATTTGAAATAGTCTAGAAGACACATTTCTGGGCATGTCTGTAAGAGTGTTTCCAGAGCCGTTGACTGAGGAAAGGAGACTTACCCAGAAAGGATGTGGTTAACACTATCCCATAAGCTGGGTTCTGAACTGAATTTAAAAGCTAGAAGTGGGAAAAGCTGAGCGTTCGTCTCTCTCTGCTTCCTGACTGGGGATGCAACATGACCAACTTCCTCAGCTCCTGCTGGCACAGCTACGGGGATCAGAATACGCCTCAAGCTCAAAGCAGAATAAGGCAGCAGCACCCACACAGTGCTGGGTTTGCAGGCGTGTAAAATACAAGGGTTACAAGATCATGAGTGATTTGCACCAAGGTTTCAGAAAGCTACTGAGACCATGTGCTGCATAGCAGGGTTGGATTTTCAGGCAAGGGAGGCCTGAGAGGCAATGGCAGGAGACTACAGAGATGAACCTAAGGTTGCAGTGAGGATCCCTGGTTTTGGGGAATTCCAAGGGTAGGACGTCTACTGAGGGAAGCTATAGGAACTAGGTGGCACCAAGCTGAGAGAGTAGCTACGTGTGATGCATGCAACAGAATTAAAGAAGCAGGCTGCACACAGGGAGCCCAACTGATGTCACCATAACCCCAGAAGTTGTGTATCTGTGGGTTTCAGTGTTTGAACTGCTGGATCGCAGTCTTGCTTTGGTCCAGGCTCTCCTCGGTATACTTCCGAGTCTCTTTTTTTGGAAACAGGAATGTTGATTCTGTGTCACTGTGTGTTGGAAGTATATTAACTTTTTTTTTTTTTTTTATTTCACAGGAGCTCACAGTTAAGAGATTGCCTTGAGTCTCGGAGGATGCTTTGAACAATTTATTATGAGATTCCCATGAAGCTTTGAGGACCAGGGGTGGAATGTTATGATTTTTAAAATGATATATTTGAGCATCAAGTTGACAAGGGGTGGGTTTGCAATGGTTAATCTTCATTGTCAACTTGACTAGGTTTAAAATCACCTAGGAAACATTTGGGAGTATCTGTAAGGGCATTTCCAGAGAGGTTTTACTGAGGATAAAGGACCCACCCTGAACGTAGGTAGCAGCATCCAATGTACTGGGGTCCCAAATGGAATAAAAAAAGGCAAAGAGAGGAAGCCAGATGAACACCAACATTCACATCTCTCTGTGTCTACTGACTGTGGACTCAATACGACCAACTCTGCCATCACGGCAGACTGCACTCTCAAGTCGTGAGCCTAAACAGATACTTTCTTCCTTATTGCTTTTGTATGGTACTTTTTTGTAGGAAGGAGAACAGGAATTAATATAGGCCCCAAATCCAGGGGCTTAGAGGAGGAGATGTCCTTTAAAGAGTAACCCCAGGATCCTGAGGGCTCCTCCAGCAGAGAGCTCAGTGGAAAGCTACTCTTGCTAGAGCAAATCCCTGTGAGATCAGAGCAGGAAACCCCTGCTCCAAGAGGCACAAGGATCTATCAAAGGACCCATGCAGGAGACACTGGCAGCCTGGGTGGCCTCACTATCCCAAGTTTCCTTACCTCTGAAGTTCAGCTCCAAGCTAACATATTCCCACTGGCCTTGATCTGCCCCTGCCACCCCTATCTCACCTGGAAAGCCCTCCCTAGGGCACTCCCATTCCACCAGCAGGAGGCCAAGCTGAGAGAGGATTCTGCAAGGTCACTACTTGCCCATTTAGCACCTCTAGGTGAATTAGAAAAGGTGTTCCCTTTGCCAAGTGGATGCAGGCCCACTTGGGCACATAGATTGATGAGCTCACAGACTAGATTCCGCTCCTGTCTACTCTTTGGCTGGGTATCTTTGCACACTATACAGCCTGCCTATCTGCACACAGTGATCCCATTTGGCAGACTTCAGGGGGCATACCCACCCGAAGAACCAGCTTTCCCCTTTAGGCTGCAAATGAGGAAGTGAAGAGCCAAAGGGAGGATGATTTATCCAAGGTCATGTGGCTATCTGGTGACAAAAATCAAGGCTGAAAAAACATGTACAGATCCTGACTACAATTTCATTGTTGGTTCTCTTGCCCCAAGTCTTGCTCTTGGGGACAGATGGGAACGCCAGGACAGCAGGAGACATCCCGAAAGCAGCATCCGGGGAAGCCTTCCTGCTCCAATTAGAGGAGAGGTGATAACCTCATCCCAAACGCTGTCTAGACATAAAATTGGACATAAAGCTCCCTGAACCGTGCACAGCCGAACTTGTGGCTGGCACGGAACATAAATACAGAGCCCCTATTTATTTCCTATCTACCAACCACATTCCGTCTACACCACCTCAGCGAGCACGCATGTAATGTCTGGGTAGTGACTCTGCTTGGCCTGGCAGCTCCCAGGTAGAGTTAGTTACTGGGCTTGGGAAAACCTCGTGCTAAAAAGGTTTTCAATTTAGCTAGGCATGGTGGTGCATGCCTACAATCCCAGCAGAGGCAGAAGGATTACTGTGAGTTTGAAGTCAACCTGGGCTACATATTGAGTTCTGGACTAGCTTACGCTACAGAGGAAGATATTTTTTAAATTGGCTTGGTTTGGGTTTGTTTTTTCAAAGATGAAGATGACAATGATGGAGGTAGGTGGAGAGGGGTACAAGAAGGGACAAAGAGGAGAGAGGTCTGGCTGGAGCATTCGGAGGCAGAGCATTGGCTTCCCATGTGTGAAGCCCTGGGTTCATCCCTGAACAAGGGTGAATGAAACAAGAGGAGATGGAGAAAAGGATGGGAGGAGGAGAAGGCAATTCCTGACAAGGTTCCTTATCTGGGATTCCTAGGAACCCACTAAGGTCGACTTCTTACAAACAGTGTTGAAAATAAACATACATGTGTGGGTGCCTGCCTACTCTTTCTCTGGATGTCACTCATTCTCTGAACATGAGTATCCTGTCTGCCCCTCAGTCCATATACATATATACATACATATAGCATATATAGTATAATACATATAACACATATATACGGTATATATGTGATATATACATATGTGTGTGTATACACACACACACACACACATATATGATTAAACATAGACAGAGCCACACTTCTTTCTAGCTTTGACTTGAAGCATAGCTGCTTCCTGGCTATGAGACTTCAGATAAGCACCTTCACTTCTCTGGGCCCCTCCACACTGCCTGTGAATAACAGGAAGATACATTATAAACTCTGCCAGCCAGCACCCCGCCCTCCCTTCCCCCTAGCCAACTCCTGTGTACACATGAGTGGCAGGTGGCCAGTAGGAGCTGAGGGAGGGACCAAGGACCAAGTCCAGGAGCCTGTTTCCTACCACTCCCACAGCTCGTCACACCCTTATCAGCTGCCTGCCCCCACCCCGACCCCCAGATGCCCAGCTGGAGGCCTTGGGGGCAGGGTCCAAGAACCAGGCCTGCTCTTTGAATATGTAGATGTAACGATAGGAAACCCAGCCCAGAAGGTGGATGATTTGCTATCCCAGCGGGAATCACAAAGCCCTTTGTGGATGGGTCAGAAAGCACCCCAAACAGACACAAATCCAGTGCCATCCTTAGGCCCTGGCAGTTTTCCAATTAAAGAGATAGACAAGACATCAAGGAGGAGCTGCCCCAGCTCTCCCCCTCTCTTCCCCTCTCCTCCCCTGCCACACCATCTGGGCTTCCCAGGGGAGGGCCAGGTGAGCCACAGCAGCCAATGTGCTTTGCTGCAACGTATTTGTCTTTGCAGCCGCTGCACATAGCAGTTCCTCTTTCCCAAAGGTATGGGCTTCGCCTGGTATTAAAAAGGGCTCCTAAGTGCCACTGAAAAGCTTTGCAGGGAGTGGAGAGCCCGCGAGGGAGGGGTGGGATGGGGGTGGCTAGCTGGTCAGAATGGAGGTTTAGTGCTAAGGATGCATCCAAAGACGCTTACAAAAATGAGTCGTGGAGGGTGAGGAACGGGAAACCTGCTATCACGAGGCAGAGCTCTTTCTTCACACCAAGTTCCCACTCTGTCCTGTCCTGCTGCAGAGTGATGGGGCTGCAAAGAGGCATTGTGCGTGTGTAGCACGTGAATGTGAATGTGTGTGTGTGTGTGTGTGTAGTTGCACGAGGGCACGCGTGCCTGTTCCCTCGGCTTCCCTACCATAGCCCGGCTACTCTTGCCAATCAATGGCCTCTTTGTGGCACAGAGAAGAGGGGAGTAGGACTTGCAGTGTTGGGGGAGGGGTACAGGCTGCCTCTGGGACACCAGGGTGCGGGACTCGGGCCTACTGCCCTCGAAGTGTCCCTCAACTCGGAAAGAGTTCTCTGCAGGAACATCTGTACACTCAATCAGCGCAAAGAACAGAAGGTCAATATAGGCAGTGGCCAAAGTATCCCTCCCCTCCCCCGCCCCCCCCATCAAGCAGTGGTGTACAGTCCTGGGTCCCATACACTGGGAAAGACTCGGACGTGCAGTCCCCGTGACCCCATATCCGCTAGATGGCGCTGACCCCACTGTGCTCATCCCACTTGGGGCAAGCCCAGCAGCTTGAGGAGGCATTTGAGCATCTGGAAATGGTGGCCACAGAAGAATGAGAGGGACATTGGAAGCCAGAGTTACCAAGTCACTCGTTCTAGTTGGCACAAGTCTACATTGGAAAGAGATTCAGTCACACTTCCTTGAAGATCTCAAAGCCTTTGTCCTCAAGAAAGTCACAACTTCAGAGACTAGAGCTGCACACAGGAAACAATCACTCAAGGTCCTGTGGGAAAGCTAGGGATTCGGTCCCAGAGAGGGATGAGTCCTTCCTAAACTACAAAGAGTTATCCTGTCCTTTCTACCCTGAGCTAAGCTCTGTGACCTGACAGTCTGTGCTCTGGAACCCAAGTGCTCATCTCCAGGGACAATAACCACGATGTTCAACCTAGGGTACATGTTGCAGTCCTAGCCATGGTTGGAAGGAGAGGAGTCTGTATCAGGAAGAAGAACAGCCATGCCTCTCTTAGGTCAAGGCAGTGGTAAGAAAGGTTGCCAGACATCTAGACTGAGGCGGCTGTCTTCGTAAGCTGGAACAAGAAGTACAGAACCTGACTCCATGTGCAGGGCATAGTGGATAGCTTCTTCTTTAGCCTTTCCTCCACTCTAGTGTGGATGTTAAGACCACAACAGAGACGTCTGAGTCTCAGGGAGGTTTAAGGCATTGGTCCAGAATACCACTAGGCAAACTGTTGCAGAAGAAGGACTGGGATCTATGACAGACTGAGTCCCACCCCTCTTCTGCTGTAGGTGCTGTCTAATTCTGGGCCAAGACTAGATGGTTTGCTCCTGAGGACCAGAACATCAGAGGAGGGGAGAAATCAAGAGATCAGGGCCAGCTAGGCTAAGATGGCTCCAGACAGGGTGCTTAGCATCTCCTATTGCTCTTCCAAGTCAGCCCTTTCTCCGCATCTCCTGACCATGCCACCATCCGCTTAGCATTCCGCTCAGTTCCCTCTGCTCTGACTCCAAATGTTTATCAACACATGCTGTAATGTAATCAGCTCCTGGGAAAATACACACCAGGTAACGGATGCTGACAAGAGTGTCAAACAGATGTCTCCTCCCTGCCCCTCCTTCCTCCCTCCTTGCCACCCTCACCGGGCCAGGCACACCCAGGAGGCTGGTTGGTGATATGCTTCTCTCCAGGCCGCCTCCCAGCGCTGTCAGTGAAGGCATTCACCAGGAAGCTGGCAACACAGAGGGCAGGGCTGACTCAGTATGGTTCACCAGCATGCCAGGCGCCCTCTCAGGCTCTGCATGCCTCATCTCATGCGGCCCTCAAGGCCACATGTTGCAGAAACCAAGGTCCAAGGTGGTGACCAAGCATGGTGAAGAGCAGTGGCAGCCACTCTCCAGGCCCCATCATTAGGCCACCTCCCTACTGCATATATATTGCATATGCTTTGAAAGGAGCTGCCCTCAGGGCCTCTTAATGGGTCTGAGAGAACATGACAGGCAGGTGTTTGGGGACTTGCAATCTCTTCTTCATTTTAGCCAAAGCAAGTATAACATTCAAGTGGATTCTGAGGGAGAGAATGTCCCTTCTTTGTCCTTTTATCCTCTCTTCCCTTGAACCAGAGCCTCCAGAGTCACAGAGAACCTGGACAGAAGGGCAAGAAAGCATGCAGAGCAGGAGGGAGCCAAGGGAGGACAGATACACACACACACACACACACACACACACACACACACCACCCATCACACATATCACAAACCACACACATACACACACACACCACAACACCACACACACACCATACACACACACACACCACAAATACACACACCACACACTCATACCACACCACACACACACACACACACACACATGCCCTTTTGGAGCCTCTGGATCAGCTGTGTGAGGCTGGGCGTCCTAAAGGAAATTGGTATTTGCTTTTCCCTCCAACACATTCAATTGTTCCTTTCATCTGACAGGGATTGTAAATGAGACTTTATGGGATTTCTAATGATGGCGGTTTCCCTTTATCAGCCTCCAATTCCCACTTCTCCGCTGGCCCTGGCTGACTCTGGAAAACGTTTTGACCGGGAATCAAGACTCCAGCAGGCGCTGCTGCCCATGGCCACCGCTTTCCATAATGAGGGATGGAAGTCATCAAACCAGCATCCAAGGACCATAGGAAGCTCACTACCACGAAGTTCACCATCTGACTGCTGACTGCCTCCCAGATGAGGAACTTCAACTCCCTTGTTCTGGTTCATCAGCCATAAATGTAGAGCGATGATGCCTGCTGATCCCACCCACCCCAAGAGCCGCTGCAAGGCCCCAGTGAGGTCCCATGCCTGGAAGGCCTTGGGAATATAGAAAGCAGTCACCTAACCTGAGTTTGCTATGACTATTGTTGCTGACAAGATGGCTGGCAGGGTTAGGGTGAGCTTGTTGGTGTAAATAGAAGTGTACCCACCTGTTCTGGGGAAGGGTGGAGTTCTCATATTTGCACCTGTCTCGGAAGGCAATAGATGAAGCAATACGCCGCATGTGTCTATGAGTATGTGTGCACACACTAAAGTGTCTCAATTGTAGATAATAGTATTGTATTAAAATACAAAACGCCTACGTGCCAGGCATGGATGTGGATGCTCCTTTTAACCTTTGTGATGCATCTCTGAGGACATGAGAAGACCAACATATTACACAAGCATCTACTGAGGCTGTATAATAGTGCTTTCATCATAGGTATGTCTGTGTTGGAAGAGGAATGTCGTAGATGAATCTAATGTAATTTAGAGTCTACTCCCCTCACCCAAAATAGCAGGCAGGGAGAGTTTCCATGTGCTTGCCTGAGTGTCAGTGCACATATGAGGATAAATGCCATGCAGACTAAATGTACATGTATGCATGTGTGTGTGTGCTATGCACACGTAAGTGGATGAACACTCACCTGCCCCACTCCTGGGTTGATTAGCATAACTGTTCCTTGTCTATCAGCGGCCGGGTCTGAGTGCCTGGCAGGCTCTGAGCACTATTGCTGTGAGCCACACAGCCCACGCAGACACAATGAGGTGACAGCAGTATGTGGGGGGAGGGGTAAAAACTCAGCATTCTGGAGTCACCGGCTGCGAAGGTGGTAGGACCCCTACCCAGGGAAGGCATAGATTGACATACCACATCAGGAGCTACAGCGGTTTGTGCAGCAGGCGGGTAAGGCTCAAAAGCCTTCAGAACAAGACAGAGCCAGCACTGCCATGTTCAAAGGGTCTGGAGATGACAGGATAAAGCAATGTCAGAACCGTCGTGGGGTGAGGGGCTGCTGAGTGGACAGGCCTTACCGCAGCTCCCGGCTGCCCTGAGAAACTCACCACCCTCCTCCCGTGAGGCACCCGTGTATCTCATCAGCCCCTCCCTCATGCTCTCCTCTTGCTCAAGCCCCAACCCCACATACACAGCCCACCTCTGCCAGGCACCCAGCTTGTAGGTTTCCTGCCTTTCCTCAGCCCACTTTGGCTCCCAGTTCATATGCCCGACCTCAGAGGGTTTGTAAGACACTTCCCAGCCTTTCCCAATCTCCTGGACTAACAACATGTCCCTACACACGACACTCCCACAGATTCCTAATTTTCCTAGGATCCTACTTCCTTACTGACCCCTGCCTGCCCTATTAGACTTTGCTCCCAGAAGGAAGGGGGCACAGCACCTGGTTGTAACTGTTTCTTTTTCTGGATTCTAGGACTAAACCCTCACAGGCTAGGCAGATCTCTAGGTCTCTAACGCTGAGCTGCCTCTTTGGTTCCCATAAATATAAACTCTCCACATGTAGACTGTGGGGCTAATCCAGACAAGCTTTTGAGCTTTGAGGTCTTAAAGCCATGGAGAACCACCCTTCCCCCATTCCCTTCTCCTGAATCCACCCCCACCTAAGCAGTGACCATCATCCCCACCAAGTAGGACGAAGTGGAGTTTGCAGCACACTTACAAAGATTCTCAGAGCCATCCGCAGCATCTCAGAAGTGAGGATACGGAACAGTCCAGCAGCTCATTAAGAGCTGGACGACTTGTCCAAGTTTGTCTAAGACCTTCCTAGTTTTAACAAAGGGAAGACTCGTGTCCTGAGATCCCCTCAATCCTACACAAACCAGTACAGCAGGTCATTCTTGCTGTCCCAGGCCTCACAATGGCTGATCCAGGACCCTAGCCCAGTTCTCTGGACTTCATAGCATACCCTCACTCCTTAGCTAGGCCACCTCCCAAGCAATAGAGCAACACACAATCTCTGTTCCTTTCAAACTCAATTACCTGCAGGGGCACTGTCTACCCTTTGGCTACCACCCAAGCCACTTGCCACCTTCCTAAAGCACCTCTTCTCAGAGGCTCAAGGAGTACAGGGCATTGATATTAACCTAAATCAAATATAATTCAGAGCTCATTTTTGCAGGAAAAGCACTTTTCATAATACAGGAAAAATTTTAAATTATTATTAAAGTAACTTCATAATGATATTAAAGTTAAAATTTAAATAAAATTAAAATAAAAAAATACTCACCCACAAATTATTTTCATTTCTCCACACTGCCTTCCTAATAGCTGCCTAGTTTTGAGGACTATAAAATGGTGCATGAACCCTGCTTGATTATTCCTGTTTCACACCATAAAAATATGATATGAATTTCCTTCTTGCCAGAGTCTCTGGGTCACTAACATTAGGTCAGGTGACAGGGAGCCTGAACACAGGGCAGCAATTCTGGAAAGGACTTCCTCCCTGAGCAGGACTATCTTGCCACACAGCGTCCTTGCACAGATGTGTGGGCTCCCAGGCAGAGGTTATAGCTTTCCTCCATCTTTCCTGAGAAAGGTTGTGGCCAACAAGTCTGAAAGGCCTAACTCTTAGGCCAGCATTAGCTCGGTATGCCCAGGACGAATGTCCACAGTGTGCCCTCTTCTGCTGGACAGGAACTGATCTGGAGACTCTTCTCTACACTTAAGACTTCTGTTGCTTAGCTTCACATGGCTCTTGAAAAGCCTGCGGCCCCCACCCCCCAACTGAGAGGACACACCTCTTTTTTTTTTTTTTTTTTCAAGACAGGGTTTCTCTGTGTAGCCCTGGCTGTCCTGGAACTCACTCTGTAGACCAGGCTGGTCTCAAACTCAGAAATCTGCCTGCCTCTGCCTTCTGAGTGCTGGGATTAAAGGCGTGTGCCACCATGCCCGCGGCAGGAAGACACCCTCTTATAATTTCCTTGGTTCCTCTATGAAAGGGAGATGAAATGTCCACTTCTTAAAATCTTTTGTCTCTCAATCCTTGTCACCAAAGCTCTGCCTAGTCCTTCCTGACCTTATGACCTAAGCTCGCTGGTCTATGCAGCTCCTCACCCAACACTATGGTAGAGTTTAAGAGCCCCCACCCAAGGCAGGCATGGCACTTCCAGTCACATGCAGAATTCCCTGGGATTTAGAGTGGTGAGTGGCAGGACTGTTAGGAGGAGCTCTTGACCAGAAGCAAGGAGAGCACTTACTTTATCTCAGACTTCTTTTTTTTTTTTTTTTTTTTTTTTTTTTTCCCTTTCAAGACAGGGTTTCTCTGTGTAGTCCTGGCTGTCCTGAAACTCACTCCGTAGACCAGGCTGACCTTGAACTCAGAAATCCGCCTGCCTCTGCCTCCCGAGTGCTGGACTAAAGGCGTGCGCCACCGTGCCCAGCGATCCCAGACTTCTTTCTGGAGAACTGGATGGTTCAAGATGGGGCAGGATGGAGCTCAGTTGTTAGAGAGCTTGCCTAGCAAGCATGAAGTCCTGGGTTCAATCCCCAGCAACAAAGAGGCCAGGAATGGTGGCACACACCTATAATCTCAGCATTTGTCCGGTAGAGGCAGGAGGAAGGAAGCTTAAAGTAAGACTTGGCTACAAAGTAAATTTGAGGCCAGTGTTGATGAGCTTGTCTCAAAAGTAACAACAGAAAAGTAACAGAACCCTTGGACTTCAGTTCCACCAGCCATTAAGGGCCCTGGAACATCTCTCGAGGTTGCCCTTCTGCTAAGCATCTTGGTTCCCTTTGGACACACCTGATCACCAGCGCTGGGGTGGGGTGCCCGTTGTATTCAGCTGGTCCCAAGAGCAACGGCAGCCTTGGCAAGGGGGAAGCTCTGCAGTGATCTCTCTAGGAATAACAATAATTAAATGCTGCTAAGCACTGTGGGATACAGAAGTACCATCATAATCACCACAGCTACCATGGTGATGATAACAGTAATTAGAAACTGTGGTTTCCAGCTCCCCCCAGGAGCACAGCCTAGGGTGATGTTGGTCTGTCAGGTGAGGAAAGGGGGTACCTATAAGCAGGCGGGGCATCTCTGGGATTGGCTGGAGATTTGGACATGCTTTCTTCGTAGGGTCCCATCTTCTGACCCTGACTGTGCTCTTCCTCTTCCTCTCCCACCATCTTCTTTTTTCCTCTCCTCGCACCTCAGCCTCAACTGACCTTACCCCGAGGTTTGGGGACCCCGGAGCAGGGTAACCTTTTATTCAGGGTAGCACTTCCAATGTTTCTTCTCCTGCCAACAGGTTTCAGGGTTTGGGGGGATTTCATAAGGTTCTCCTCACATCAAAGTAAGCTTTATTAGCTAATTACTGAATGACACAGAGGGGCCTGGGAGATGGCCGGGAGGGGGAAGTCATTATTGTGTTGACTTTGGGCCTTTTCCAAGACCAACAGCTGCCTCTCTGAAAGGGCCTGTGGAAGCCGAGAGAGTGCCTCAGAGAGAATTTCCTAGGAGGGCTCTTTTCTTCTGGCTACTCGCTGCCAGATCAGTTGCCACCTTTTCTATGGTATCTCTGGACTAGGTAGGAAAGGAAAGAGCAGCTGCCTGGTTTTGGAGTGGCCTGACACACTGAGGCACATCAGGCCCCAGAGAGAGGGGTGTTGGAGGGTGTGTGTGTTAGGACCCACAAGTGCCCAAGCTAAAACAACCTCCACGAGGAACATTCCTTACGAGGGGATTTCTTATCAGTGAGAAGAAGACCTGGAGCTCTTTCCCGCAGCCCTCAACTAGAATCTCTAAATGGTCCTTGACAGATTAAGCTGGATCCGACTCTGCTTAAACAGAAGCCCTGGGTCCTGACTCCCCTGGAAAGACACGCCCATCACGTGTACTCTTTTCCCGTGGTGGCGCGGGGAGACTGCTAATCACACCTCCCTTCCACTCCCCACAGCCCTCCCACTTGTGAAATCTGAAGCCGCCTTCCAACCTCCCTCTGCAGGTAACTCCAGCCCTCACTTCCCTGCAGTGACCCTATTATTCATCCTTCCGGTGTTCTGTCCTAAAAAATTCTCTTCACCTCTGCCCTCTTCAGCTCCTCCTCCGGGCTCAGAATTCCGAGCATCAGCTCTTTCCCACCTTGCCCCGCCCCCTTCCAGGGCTTGCTCTCATTTTTTCCACTTGCTCGCCCAGCCCCCCACTGCCCACAGCTCTTCCTTCTGGGATGCTAAGAAGCTTGGTAGCCTTTGATTTCGCACCCAAAAGGAGGCACTAAACCCCGTTACCTGTCTGGCTAACTCTCTAACTTTCTGATCATCTTGCTTACTCCTCACACCTACTACTCCCCCTTGCTGTTCCCCAGACCCCCACCTCCCACCCCCACCCCCACCCCCACCCGGATCTGGGCTTTGCTCCTATTGGAGGTCAACACCATTCTCTCAGAGGTCCCTGGTGTTTCAGCCACTATTTCCAAGAGCCATCTGATTCCTGCCGGCACCTGCAGAATAACTCACTATTTAGGTAGTGGCTTTCCTCTACCCCAGTCCCCTCTCCCCTTCCTCTTCTTCAGCTAAATCCCCTCCTCTTCTTACTTGCTTCCATGACAACCCACCCTCTCTGCTCCCCTCCTCCTTCACTGACCAATCATCATCTGTCTGTCCTACCCACACGGTTGCCAGATTCATCTCCTGAAAGCCCAGCCCCCAATAAGCACTTCTCTGTTCAGAAATCTTCAATGGCCCACTATTGACAAAAAAAAAAAAAAGATTTAAACCAACCACCATGCAATTGTGAAACCGTGCAGCACCTTTATGCAATCATCACATATAACGCAATAATCAGCCCGGGATCTCAAACTTTTTTGAACAGCCAAATCTTCAAACTCCATTAAGAGAAATACTTTTCAGAACGGTCAGTGTTTACAGTGTATGAAAACAACATGCTGTGTAAACATGGCTCTCATTAAAGCTGGGAGTTAGGACCCAAAGATGTTGTAGGGCTCTCAAAATGCAATTTGAAAGCCAGTGGGCACATCAGCCTCCTCGGTCTGCAGATGAGGAGAAATGAGACCCAGGGTGGTTATGTGATCGGCGAAAGGGGACAGAGGACACAGGTGAGAAGACAGCCCATTTCCATTCAGTGTTCAGTGGGTATGAGGTGTGCTTTAGGTCCCAGGGATAAGAAAGAGAATAAGATGGTACTGTCCCTGTCCTGGAGTAGATCAAGCATTGGAAGTAATCATCAGTAAGGCTGCAGGGATGGAAAGGGGGCTGTGGGGAAGGCAGAGGAGACGTAAGTAAACTGAGGCCAAAGAGAAGGTGGCTGACCAAAAGGACCGTGAGAGAGTTGCACAGGAAATAAATTCTATGACCAGCAGCCCAGGACCCTATAGTATCTCAGACTCAAAGCTCTAGGGCAGAGGGCCGTAAGGCTCCAGAAGCAGGCTAGATCCAACAGGCATGGCAGAGGCCGTGACAATGGCCTCAGTCTGGCAGGCCAGGGAAGGGTTCTCATGCATACAGCCTGTCATTGGTATTAGAAGGCCACTTGCATTAAATGCCACGTGGTGTCCCGATTTGGATCCTAGAGGAGAAAATAAACACAAGTGAGAAACTTGAGAGAATCCACATAAATTCTGCCGTTCATGTACTAGTGATATAGGAATGCTGACTTCTTAGTTTTGCTACAGGTATCACACATGAGCCATTAACTTCTGGGAACGTAAGTGGAGGGCAAATGAAAGCCACACGATCGTTTTTTGATTTTTAAGGATTTTTTTTAATTATGCTTATGTGTGTGCACATGTGTTTGTGCACTCAGAAAAGCAGAAAGGTGTATCAGGTCTCTTGGAGCTGGGGTTCCAGGTGCTTGTGAACCACCTGATCTGAACTCTGGGAACGGAACCCAGGTCCTTTGGAAAAGCAGCAAAGACTCTTAACCACGGAGCTATTTCTGCAGCCTTTTTATACCTTTTTTTTTTTTTTTTTTTTTTGTAAATCTAAACCTATCTCAAAATAATCTACACTTGAAATGTACAAAATGGGAATGCAATGTCTGTATCAAGTGTATACCCCTCCAGCAGGGAAGAACAAAACTGTACGTGGGGACACAGATTACAGGATCTATGAAGACCAACATGGGCACAGTTTTCTTTGTACACTAGGCATCGTCCCAAGTGCGTCCCATGTCTAAGCCTCACAATCCTTGGGCTGGCATGTGGTCTACTCCTATTTTACAGGTAAAGGAGCCAAGGACACAGAATTAAAGTTAGGCTGATGGTTTATTGCAGCCCTGAAGGATGAATTAGATTGGAACCAAAGGCAAGGGAAAGAGAAAATTATGGGCAAATGGGACCAGCATATGCAAGTGTATAGACTGAGCTTGTCTAAAGACCCATAGTGACTGAATGCTATTGCTGGAAGACGATTACTGAAAAGAGCTGGCATTTAAGAATTTGGATCCAGGGCTGAAGAGGTGGTTCAGCATTAAGAGAGCGAATATTGTTTTCCCAGAAGACCTGAGTTCAGTTCCCAGCATCCACTTGTAACATCTCTAAGAGCTCGGATGTCTCCGGACACTTTGGACACTGTACTTCCATGCACATACACACAGTTAAAAATAATAAAATAATAAAAGCACTTGAATCCAGAGCTGGCCATGGTGAGACACAGCTATAAGCCTAGCCCTAGCGAGACGGAGACAAGAGAGTAAAATATCAACTTCATTTACATAGCAAGTTCAAGGCTAGCCAAGGTCACAAGGAGATCCTGTCTCAAAAAACAAAACCACAGTGTGGTGGGCCAGGCCAGTACTCACAGTACTCAGGAAGCAGAGGCTGGTGTATTTCTGTGAGTTTAAGGCCTTCTGGTATACATAGCAAGTTCAAGGACAGTGAGGACTACGTAAAGAGACTTTATCTCAAACACAAAACAAACTAACAAACAAGAATGGAATCTTTTGGATTGGAGAGCAAAAGAAAAAACAAAAAACAAACAAACAAACAGAAAAACCCAACCGCCCGCCTCTTAAGCCAGGTGTAGTGGCCCAGACCTTTATACTGTGAGTTCAAGGACAGCTTGGTCTACATAGTGAGTTCCAGGAGAGTCAGGGCTTCAGGGCTACCTAAAGAAACCCTGTTGAGAAAGAGAGACCCCGTTGAGAGAGGAGAAGAGGGGAGGGGAAGGGAAGAGGTAGGAGGAGGAGGAAGGGAGGAGGATGAGGAGGAAGAAGAGGAGGAAGAAGAGGAGGAGGAAGAGGAGGGAAAGAGAGAGAGTTGAATCAAGGAATTCAAGCATCAAAGTCCCATGTACTTGGTCAATATATTTTCCTCTTTGTCCTCAGTGTGAGGACCACATGGAAATTATGAGTACAGGGTCGAGGTGGACAAAAGCAGAAGTGAGATGATAGTGCCATCATGCAGGAATTGAGATAGTGCTATCACACACAGGGCACAGAAACAGCAGAGCCATCAAGTTCTTTTTGTCGTTTTCTTTTCTTTTCTTGGTTGGTTGGTTGGTTTGGGTTTGGTTTGGTTTGTTGGTTGGTTGTTCTTTTTGAGACAGGGCTTCTCTGTGTAGCCCAGGCTGTCTTGGAACTCACTCTGCAGACCATCTGCCTCCTGAGTGCTGGGACTAAAGGTGTGCGCCACTGCCCAGCAGAGCCATGTGGTTTGCTTTCAAGCTGGAACAAGACAGCTAAGCTAGAAGAAGCAGACATGGCACTGGGGCCCCTAGCTGAAAGACTGGGACCACAGAGAGTTGTCAGTTAGAAAGATTTCCTTTGCTGATAGGAAGGAAAATAAGACCAGGCATCAGGAGACACAGGCTGTGGTTCCCCACCCCCCAACCCCCGCCCCATGGCCTTTCTGTGTAGCTCTGGCTCTCCTGGAACTCACTTTATAGACCCTTGGCTTCGAACTCAGAGATCTTCCTGCCTCTGCCTCAAAGGGCTTTGGATGCCCTTGTACTAACAGATCCAGGAATGAACACTCAGCAAGTGTGGAGAAGGTAAGAGACCACAGCACTGACAGAACTTGGTGTGTCTGGAGTTAGTGCACAAGTGTTCAGCTCCTATGACGTGTTAGCCACAAGCAAAAAACAAATTCCTTTTGGCTTGGGCAAGTTTAAAAGCACTTGCAAGCCAGATGGGAGATTCCTGGCTGCCAGCCTGGCCACCAACCTGCTTAATTTGACAGGGCATCCTCTGGATTAAGACCCTCCCGTGGCTACCTGGCATGAGTCTGATTTCAGGCTTGACCTTACCGCAAGCTCAGGCAGGGTTAGAACCAATTATTTATTAGGCCGTTTCCTAATACCCAGCTGTTGCTCTCTTTCACAGTTTTCCCTGTGCTGACCTCTACTTTAAATCCAGTATCTTGAAGGATGGTCTGTGCCTGACAGACACCTCCAGTCAGCCCCTGTTGCGCCCCTTACCACAGAAGCCTTTCAGGTCCCTCCCAGCCCAGGCTAACGTAGATGTCCTGAATCTGAAAACCCCCACAATGCCGTGCTGCGGTGAGTGATTCTATAGAACTTCTGTTTCTGTGTCTCCCCCCCCCCCCCATCCCCACTAGACCCCGCTCCTGTGGGGCAAGGACCAACTATGAGACCACACAATGCATTCCCAAGTCAGGCGGTAGTGTGGTAGACAGTTTGTCCTGAGTTACACGGGTGAAGCATAAAAGGATACAGAGAGCATTCCTTTTGAGTGGAGTGACTTCTTTAGCAGGCTGAGCCCGTGGGCCCAAGAGTGGGAAACTGTCCCTCTCTTCCATTGTCCTGCCCCTCCCATTCTCCGAAAGGAAAATTTACATTTTATCAGAATTTGGCGCTACCCCAAGCCTCTGTGCCCTTGGGGCTGGGCTAAGGGCAAAGGGCAAAGTGGGTGTGGTCTGCTCAGCCCCGAACGAGGGAGTTCTGTTCTCTTGACTGGGAAACCCTGTCTGTCTGCCTCTCCTAGTCCAAGGATGGGGACAGAAGGTCCAGGCTTCAGGCTGCTAAGGGCCCCTCGGGCTCAGTCACCTTGGCAAGAAGCCACCCGGATGTGGTGGGTGGCGAACAGGATGGGGCGGAGAGTCCTGGCCGTTCTGGGACACCGACTGGATGGGCCACTTTCGCGGGAATCCCGCAAACCACTCAGAAACGAGGTGAAGGCAATGGGAGCCCACTTGGTTTGTCGCTCTTTGGGGAAAGCAGAATGCTTCGATTTCGGGACAAGGACCCCCTGAAGGCAATAAGGATTAAAGAAGACCCACTAGAAACCTGAGTGCCCTGATCTCTCACCCACTAATGTCTTGTCTTGCCTCAACTCTTCACAGCTTTCGCGGTTGGTCCTCCGCAAAGCTGTTTCCGTCTGGTGTCCAGATCTTGGGGAGCAGAAGCTTTGGCAACAGTTCTAGCCTGTGCTCTGCTTCTTTCTGCCACTCTCCATGCCCTCCTCTGGGCCTTTGTTTCCTCATCTGCGAAATGGTCCCAGGGTCGGACCAGAGAGTCAGAAAAGCCCTCGGAGCTCGGACAATGCCAGATCCAGCGTTCACACGGATCCCTACGGCAGCCCCCCTCCTCATCTTAACTCCACCCCTACCGAGCAGCTTCTCCCCCTTGCCGGCCGCTAGGGGTCACTGCCTCCCTTTGTCAGCGACCGAGGAGGGCAGCCCGCCCTCCGGCCCTTTCCACGACCGAACGGCGACCCAAGGGGCATCTTGCTAGCTTGGGGCCCTGAGCCGAACCCCACGGCCACGCTCGCAGCCACAGCTGCTTAGGACTGGGAGGTGCGGCCGCGCGGGCGGAGGCCGGGCCAGGGCTGGGCCGGGCGCGTGGGAGCCAGGAGGGGGTTAATGCTAACCCCTCCCCCCGGGCTGACATCACGGGAGAGCGGGTGAGAGGCTGGATCGGCGAGTGAGAGAAAGAGAGGGAGAGGAGAGAGCGCGGCTCGCCTCGGCACCGGGGCAGCTCCACATTGTTGCGGATCGCCCGCACCGAGCGCAGCGGCCGCGGTGGGGACCCGTGGCGCACCCGGCTCGCTCCCCTCGGTCCTCCGAGACCGTGCAGCCCCGAGCCCCGCGGGCAGCTGGCCGCCCTAGCCGCACACCACCGCCTGGGCCCCGAGCCCTCCGCACCGCCCGGCCACCCTCGGAGAACAGCCGGCCATGGACGCCTGCAAGTTGGAGCCGAGCGGGAGGGTGTGAGCGCGCCCAGGGCCGGGAGCCTGCGCCGCGCTAGCCCGGTAGCCGGGCGCGCCGGGGGTGGGTCCCTCTCCCCAGCCGGGCTTTGCGTGGAAGAAGAGGGCGGGGACCGGGGCGAGGAGAAGAGCGGAGGAGGCGAAGGGGGCATGACTCGTGCAACTTACTGCGGGCATCTGCCGAGGCTCTGAGCCGGCGGCAGCCGGGGACCGGATTGCGGCCGCGCGGATCCCACCCAGCCCACCCCGCCCCGACCGACGGCTGCGGCTGACCTGGATCCTCCGAGCGCCCGCCAACCGCCAGCGATCCGCCCTCGTCTTCCAGACTGGTTTCTGGAGCGCGAGGAGCGCCCTCCTGGCAGCCCCTTTCGCCGGACCCCCACCCCCCGATGGCTCGGATGGGGCTTGCGGGCGCCGCTGGACGCTGGTGGGGACTCGCTCTCGGCTTGACCGCCTTCTTCCTCCCAGGTAAGGCGATTGCCTCTGCCTCCCTCCATAGCCCCCCACCCAACCAGAACCTCCCCGGGACTTGGAGCTGGATGATGGGCAAGGCTACGGGTTGTAGGGAGCGAACGGAGCCAGAAAAGTTGGGTCACGCTTGGATAAGGGGGGGCAGGAGGTGGCACCGTGGAGAAAGGGGTTGAGAAGCCCAACAGCCTGCCCTGCAGGGTAGCAATCGGATGCACGTCTCTATGTAGCAAGAAAGCACTTTCTCCGCTCAGTTCTTCACAAAAATAATAATATGTAATAGGGTTCTATTTATTTAATAACCAGTTCTCAGCTCGAGAAGCAGTTTGGAAACACTGCGTGTTACATAAATGCAAAATAATCACCGTAATCACGGGCTTGGGGTATGAGACAACAGCCCCAGGGGGAGGGCGTCAGTCTCCTAGCTGGTGGGCTGTGGGCTAGGAGAGTGGCGGGGGTTGGGGGCGACTTCATTTCTTTTGGCGGCCTCTTGTCAGATGGTTTCGGGCTCATGGGGGCCCCCTCCTGCCCCACATCGCCCCACAGCGGGCGATCGGAACCTGCTCCTGCGGCACAGGCAGCTTCTTACTCACCTGCGGTTCCTTTTCTGGAGGGTGAGGTCGGGCCGCCTAGGGATCGCAAACTCCGGGCCTTGCGCGGGGCTGGGCTCCGTCTCGGAACTCCACTTCTAAAGCGGAGGGCTCTCCCAGGAGGAAGCTCCACGGGCTTCATGCCAGCCAGGTGGCCGCATGACCCACTTTCCCGGGAGGCCCCGAGGGTGTCCCGCGTGTCTTTCCTCGAGGTGTGAGCTGCCGGCAGAAGAGGGGTTAACTCCGCGCCCGACCCTGGGGTGGCCCATATTGGCCTATTCTGACGGATGGGGTGGGGGCGGGCGGAGGCTAGGACGGCCCAGGCATATTGTGCTGGGGAATGAACTGGAAAATGCGTTTAGGAGGCAAATCCTACCGAGTCCCCTCGCCTGGGTTTAACCCCTTGGGTCCCTGGGGAAGCAACTAGGCTGCCAGCAGGACACTAATTCGGGTCAAAGTGGGGAGAGTATCTCGCTAGCCAACTCCCCCGTCCCCCGTAAAGAAACCTGAGACAAGCTCTTGAGATAAGATGGGGTCTTGGAAGGCTTGTTTCGTGGTCGTCAACTCGGGGTGGCAAAATAGGGGGCTGGAATGCAGACAGAGACTTCTGGATTATTAAGAATATTGGATTCCCGGCCACTGTGATTCTGCAGGCTTGCCAGGCAGTTTGGTAAGGAGAGGTAGGCCTGCCTGTCCAGGTGTAGCTTGGACTCTCTCCTGGATGGCAAGAGCCTGGCCTCCTCTGCTTCCCTTACTGCCTCCTCCTCCTCCTGCTGCCGGCCTTCTCCGTGCTGGGGCGCTGCACCTCTCCAGCAGTGGTGGATGTCAGGAAAGCAGTTTGGGAAAGCCAGTACCTAGGCCAGTGTGGAGTGCTCCCCTCTTGGGTGTCCCAGGAAGGGACATTCCACATCCCTTTCCACTTCACAGGGGCATGCTGAACCCGTGGGGGCATGCTGAACCCGCCGCCACTGTGGTCTGGGTGAGAGTGACAGCCAGTCGGCTACTTTCTTGCTGATAGTGTTAAGTGCGGTGCACACAGAAACTCAGCCTCTGAATTTACATGGTCAGCATAGGCTGAACTTCAGAACGCCTTTTAATTCCCTAACTCTTCCTGGAACCCAGAGTAAGCCACTTGCCAAGAGCCCCTAAGGATTCCTAGCACACTAGGGGTTAACCTAATCCGGGGATGGACAAAGGGCCAGAGGGTTTGCGGAGGGATAAGCTCAGCACATTGTATCTGGTGCTTGGTTCCCCAGTTTTGGGTTGGAGCAGGTTAATTCCATTGGCGGGAGGTGGGGGTTGGGGTGGAAGGGGGGGTTGGGGTGGAGGGGGGGCGGGTTAGAGACCCATTGTACTCCACCCACACAAGAGGTGGAGACAGAGGTGACACTCACCTGGCTCAAAGCAGATACTCCCCACCAAAAACCCAACCGAGAGGCTAGGATGCCCAGAATGGAGTCACAGCCAAGAGATATTTAATAAGTGCTCTGCCGCTGACCATGACCGGTGGACGGGTACAGCTGAGGCAGCCAAAGTTCGCCAAGCTCTTAGATGGAACCTGCTTCCGTGTACCTGCTGCCTCCTCTACTTGCTTTCTGAGGTCCACGGTGGCCAAGAGCAGGTGGATCCTTGGACTGAGGAAGCTAGGAGACCCCCATTGGCAACTGGTCCTCACTGTGTCCGCCCCTCTCCAGTCCTCTGCCTTTCTCTGGGGATTTGCCAGTCTGCTGCTCTCACCTGGGTTCTCAGAGCTGTGACAGGGAGCATTGGGGAAGTGGGGAGGCAGGAGCCCCCAGCGTGTGTGGTGGCTCCTGACTTTATAACACGGCCAACCCGGTTCTCAAAGTACATTTCTGTATGGCAGACGGTGCAGGCAGAATAGGAAGGGCCCGGGAGCTTCGTCTTTGTTTCCTGGGATGACAGATGACTCCTTCCAGGGCGCTCACTTAGAGTAGAGGGTCAGTGCTACCCACAGAGGGCTGGAAGCCTGAAGAGGAAGGGGTGGAGAAGCTGTCTGGGAAGTAAGTGTCCCATCTTTGCCACACCCTCTCTAATTGGCTTCCCCACACCTTTGGTCTAGAAAGAAACCCCACACCCTAGGTGTCAAGCTCACCATGCAAAAGCCTGCCAGGCCACAGAGTCACAGGCTATAGGCCACAGCGCTCATCCCTTTCGAGCTACCTGTGCACAGCACCAATTCCTGGTGCTTTCCTTTGAAGCCCCCAGAGCCAAGCTATTGGGTTCTTTTTCTCTTCCCTGTTTCTCACAGACATGGTGGGCTTGGGCTTACTGGGCCAGGCATTGTGGCTGAATCCGTTCTTTTGACCTGGGGCTTGCACTGTAAAAAACACAACCATCTCCAGGCCTATGAGTCGGGAAGCCTTCCGGAGAGCATCTTCTGAGTCAGATCCAAGGCCTAACTGTCAAGGCCGGACAGAGAGCTACACACTACAGAGTTTGGGCTCAGCAGGCCTGGCTTAGTGGCCCAGAGGGGGGCTTCTGAACCTAGTCAAGTCCGCCCGTGGGACATGTAGTCAGTGGCTTCCCTGATACAAGCTGGGACCATCTGTAGGCTGCAGGTTCCTTCCTCGGCCACTTGGCTCTGCACAGTGAGTCCTCCTAGGAGATCGCCTGGGCCGCCTGGCCTGTGGACCCAGTTGTCGGCTGCCAGCATGGCTGTGACCACAGCTGAGCCAGTGGGTCGGGAGGGAGGGCCAGAGGGTCGGCTCCCATCTCTGCATCTATGATGCTGCCATTGTTTAGCAGCTGACTAATGTTCATTGTTCAGCACAAATAGAAAACACCCAAGGGAGGTGTGACTATAGCTTAGACTCTTCTGATTGTATCTTTCCTGGTTAACTTAGCATATTGAACACCTCCTCACTGAAGAAGGGGCAGAGAGGTAGCTACAAAGTCACCTGTTGGGCTTTTGTTCCCTTTCCTTTCCTTTTTTCTTTTTTTTTTTTTTTTTCTTTTTAACTTTGAACGTTTAGCCGGGGCTCCAGGTGAGAATGGGCAGTAGGCAGCTGTGGGACTTAGCCTCTAACACTTCTGGCAGGCTCTCCTTTGGTCTAGCGTGGGTGTATTACGCATGTGCACAGGGCTTTGTGTGATGGTGTTGGTCATCTACAATTTCACTGTTACAAGTACAGATCTGCAGGAACTAGAATTAGGGAGTGTATATACTCATGTTTGCAGATTACCATGGACCTGGAGCTGTAAGTACCAAATGCTTGTTCACACATAACTGATTTTTTACGGCATTCAGAAGGGTTGCACGGGTGGTTCTGAGCCATGAGGACGCCTGTGACGATGTCAGTGACTTGAGGGTGATTTGGGGAGGAGACCCAGGATTTGCTTAAGAGCTAGCAAGGCCAGCCCACTCCAGTGAAAACTGCTGGATCCTAGTCCTTTGGGGCATAGGAGACCTTGAGTCTGCTCCCTGCTTCTCTGTCCTTGGCCTTCTACTAAATCCTTGCTGGGAGGAGCACAAGACCTTGACAACACCTGGAAAGGCTCCCTCTCTGTCTTCTGTTGTCTCCTTGGCCAGCGGAGCAATGCTGGAGTCTGCTCCATAGGCTCTCAAGATCCTGGAAAGTCTGGTGGGACCAAGGGACATAGGTTTTCAGTTCTTCAGGCGCCTTTGCTTCCTGCACGAGCACTTAGGAAAAGGAATTTTGGAAATTAGGTACCACACTATTCTCCCCCCCCCCCCCATAAGAAGCCTGCAGAGCCAAGAGGGTGGCCAGGTCATCAATATGAATGCACCTGATAGGCTTGGGCAGCAGGAGAGAGCCTGCTCGTTAGAAAAGGAGGTGGCAGCGAGGGACATAGCACAGGGAAGCAGCAGTCTCAGGAGCTTAGACTCCTCGCCTAAACCTAGCAGGCATGTATCCCCATGTGCTGCCAACACCACTCCATAGAGAGCAGGCCTGCAGAGCCAACAGCAGATGTGCTGCCTGGTGCAGGGGGTAACTTAAGATCCAAGCGGATCACCTTGCAGAGGGAATGCCCTGAGCTGGAGATAACACCCCTGCATCCAGTTAACCCTCTAAGCTCCACGCACCTGGTGGAGCTGGAAGGAGAGGAAAAGGAAGAAACATGAAGCTGTCAGAAAAGCTGTCGGAACACTGAACCTTCGCCACATAGAGGCAAACCCAGTATAAGAGAAGAGACCCAAGCAGACACAGATTTTGTGATAGCAGATATAGGGTCTTGAGGGCAATAGTCCCCGTCCTGGAAAGTGCAGAAGGGGAGCTTAGAGGTGTATTCTTCAGGGGTAGGGCACGGGGAAGCTGGGCCTTTCTCTGTCTCTCTAAGTAGAGGGCAGAGAAGCCAGTCGCTTAGCTGTCCTCCTGTAACCAGTTCTTCGCCTCATCTTGGTGGCCCAGCCTAGTAAAACTGGCTGAGCTAGGTTGGAATCCCAGCTCTGCGGATGACTGGTTGAGAAACCTTAGCAGAGCTGCGGCATGAGCCTCAGTTTTCCTATCTGCGAGATGGAATCCCGGTGGTGCGCTATCCCAGATTTCAAGATGAGATGGGGAATGATGACAGAAAAAGCTCTTGACTCAAGGCTAGCATGTGATACCACGAAACAAATGGAGGACCTGGGCTCTTACCCTGTGTCTTTCCTCTGAATGACCCTGCCTCTCATTGGCTAGCACTACCTTTATGCTCTTTTGAGAAAGCCACTTAGCCGCCTGCTCATTGCCAGCCTTACTTCCTTTTTCTCCAACCTGGTACTATGGGAGTAAGTCCCTGCCCCTATTTGGACATGATGCTCCAGCCACCTGGGAGCCGCTGGCATGGTGGGAGGACTCGTGTGGCCTGACCGGCTGAAGCTACCTGCCCAGGCCAGTCCTGTGGAGGCCTGTGCTGCACCGGCAGCAGGTGCCAGGCAGCCTTTGTTCTGCAGCTTGTCACTCAGGGCTCTCCAGGCACCCGAGTTGCTCCCTGGATGCAGCCCAGCTGGGGCGCCCGCCATTGCCCATCTGGAGCCTTTGCTGAGGCAGCCACCAGGGGCTGATGGGGAGAGCCTGGGACTCTGCCCCTGCTTTTCTTCAAATGTCTACCTACATCTGAGAGGAGGGGAGGCAGCGGCTTCTGTTGAGGTGATAGAGGCCAGGTAAAGAGAGTCCGTCCTGGGGTTGCCCTACTTCTCTTCCTGGTCTCCTGTTGCCAGGTGAACACTTCCACTAAATTGTCATGAAAACAATGCAGATGGAACCAGAGGCCAGCACCACTCTCCGCTCAGAGTTTCAGCCAGAACTCATGTGAGTTGTGTTTAGGATTAATATCATTCCCCTTTTACAGATGAGGAAAACAAATCTTAGTTAATCTTAGTGGCCAAACTAGACACCAGGCCTTCTGAGGGTAAATGCTTTAGACCAGACAGGAGAAACTAGCCAGGATGGGTGCACACAGAAGAGTTGAGCCAGGCCATCATCATTGTGTGAGTGATACAAACATTGTCAGCCCCCACCATCTTCCACTCTCCCTGTCTTGCAGCTCCTGGGGGAGGTAAGGGGTGCTGGAGATGCCCACAGAGCTCAGGCTGGCCCAACGTATGCCCAACAGTGGAGCAGTGAAGAAACAGGGGAGAATGCTCCCCTGGGAATGTGGGCTGAGACAAGGGCAGGGCCCTGAGGTGTGAGCGTGGAGCCCCAGGGCATGGGCACGCCAGGACAGGGTGTGGGCTTGGCTCAGGCAGAGAGCAGGAGCCCAGGAAGCATGGAGTGGATGGAGCACCCAAGAGGGCTTCGGAGATACAATTTGGCACCTTGAGTCAGCTCCCTCGCCCAGGAATCTCTGCCACCTCTGCCACCTTGAGTCTGCACAGACCCCAAATCACTCCTAGTTTATGAGGAGTCTCATTACCCAGCCACACACAATAAAACCCGCCTGACCACTCTGGCCCGAATCTCATTAGAGGACATTAGTTCCGCTGGCTCGTGGCTCCTTTGGGACTCAGCTGCAGGCGTGGTCCAGGAGGCGAAATGGGCCATTGGCCATGGGCACAAGACTGTCCCATTGAGAGGCTGAGGTCAATCGATGAACTTAAATGGAGGCCATCCGTCCAGAGTTCTGGAATGCATGCACCTCAAAGCTGGAGACAAGCCACTCTCAGTTTGCCCCTGCCCACAGTGGAGTAGACCCAGCTCCTTTCCAAGCCTCTCTGAGAGGAGTTGAGTATAGGCCCCAGCCATCATCATTGCATGGGGGCGGCCCTTAGGGACAGGGACATACAAGGGGAGTTAGAACCAGGAGTCCTCAGTGGCCTTGTCCTAAATCTTGGCCTGTCTTCCATCTAAAAAAAGCAGAGGATAGAGATTGAGAGACCCTGTAGCTAAAGCATTTTCCCTATCTCTAACTGGAGTTTCATTCAGGCCAGAACGAAAGAGCTAGCTGCTACCAAGAACCACCTAGTAGCCTTGGCAGGGCTTTGTGTGGCACCTCCTCCCTAGATTTGGGTACCGTGATCATAGTAACTGGTAGGGACCCATAGTCCACCTTGGAGTTCTTGCCCCCAAAGATGGGGTTGTTTCACAGCAGACTCTAGCACCTGGTCCAGCCTTTGTTCTGCCCGTAGCCTCTGCTGCTGTGTTAGACTTCTTGCCTGAAACCCAGCATACCAGAACACCAGCATGGCTCCGTGGATGTCACAAGGAAAAACAAACAGGACACTTCTCAGTGCCTCAGGCTCATTGGGAAAATGCAGGCCAGACTTCAATAACTGGTATGAACACACTCAGGCTCCCTGATCTGCCCTGCACCAATAAGGGGGTCATGCAGGGGAGCCCACGCTCTGGCAGGTGAACTGGTATGGCCGCCCAGTGAGTCACTGGAGCTTGATCTATTTGGGCAAACGCAGTCAACTCTGCACTGAGGAAAGTGGGGTTCCAGGGCATTCCTTGTGAGTCCCTTCAAGTCACCTCTGGTTTATAAATGATAGGGATAGGGAGTTGGTTCCCTTCTCTGTCTCTGAGCTACACCTCAGGTGTTGCCCCCTCCCAATCAACTGCTTAGATGAGAGTTAGAGAAGGTGCCTCAGAGCCAGGCCAGCCCTACATACACTGTGGTGGGCTCTGATGACAGTATCTCCTTGCTGAGGCTGCTACTGTAGCTCCTAGCTTGTATCTGGCTCCGGTGTGTCCACACTCCCAGGATCCACCTGAGAAGGATGCTCACAAGCCCAGGAGCATATGATAGCTGCTCCCTCCCTGCCATCTTTCCCTGCCCTTGCCCGCACACACCGCACACTCCTCAGTTTGTACCAAGTGTCTTTGCCCCTCCAGTGCCTTTGCACATGCTGTTCCTGCACACTGCCCACTATTTCCTTGAAATGTCAATTCTAAACACTAGATCTGAGCCAACAGCACTATGAAACCTTCGTAGTCTGCCCTCTGGCTGAAGATAACTTTTCTTGAAGCCTTCCTATGCCTCATTGGTAGTTCTTTGAGCCTGGGATTTATCTTCTTCACAGGGCTGAGAATACCATTCCTGATAGGGCTTGGTTAGCCCATGGCCTAACACAGAGCCAGCCTCATACATGCTACATGGATGTCTAGGTGCATGGATAATAATGACGGTGAAAGCAAACTTGCATTCAGAGATCTTGGGTGCCAGACTGTTGGCAGCGTCATTTAATAACTTAATGACCATCACGGATCACGTGGGATGTTCACGATAGATGTGGTTTGCCTGTTTTTATATATGGAAAGACGAGGCCCAGACAGGTTAGGTGACTTGCTTGTGGCCATGAGTGGCAGAGCCAGAGTTCAGGTCTAGGAAGTTAGACCCAGTGTTTCCACTTGGCTAAGCTTCTCTTCCAGGGTGTTGTGGGCAAAGGATGGAGAAGCCTGTTTGCTAAGCCTGGAGTACTCACAAGACAGCACATTAAGATCAGTTCAACCCCTGTGCATAGCACTATACTGCTTACATCTGTGTCCATTTGAGGATCCCCTCATAGCCTGGTGCTGTGGTTGTAAGGCCTGGATGCATCACATCCTCAAGAGTCCTAGTGCTGCCGGGCGTGGTGGCACATGCCTTTAATCCCAGCACTTGGGAGGCAGAGGCAGGCGGATTTCTGAGTTCGAGGCCAGCCTGGTCTACAGAGTGAGTTCCAGGACAGCCAGGGCTATACAGAGAAACCCTGTCTCGAAAAAAAAACTAAAAAAAAAAAGAGTCCTGGTGCTATTCCTGTAACATCGTCCTTTTGCTACATTAGAGTTCTAGAAATTCAGTTATTGCATTCCTGCCCCTCCTGCCCCTGCTCGTGTCCCTACCCATCCTGGGCCTCAAGAGTGTTCATTGGCTGGGCTGGAATGGAATAGATACGATGTTATCATTCTTTCATCCTGAGTCTACACATTACTCGTGGCATCGGCCTCCTGCCTTGCTCCATGCAGACACAAGCAGGTCAGTTGGCTTCTCTAGAGAACTTGCCAAAAGCTACTCCCAAATGGAATCAAGGTTTCTGGGTTGGGTACTGATCATGAGTGAGTCCGGAGCTCAGCCCAGACTTCTGGAAGGTTATGATCTCTCTTGCTGTCTCCTAGAGATCCCAAAAGATGGAAAGGGAGGGGCCTTTGCTGGGGTGGATCTAGGGTGTTCACCTGTGTAGGAAGCTTTGATCCCTTGGGATGAAAGGGCCAGGGCTTCCTCTGCCCGAGGGTGACTGGGGACCGGGAGCTGGAGTGGAGGCAGTGTGCTCCTGAGGCCTGGGATTCTCAGCCATGCGGCAGTGTGCCCGCAGTAGGGTAGAGAATGAGCCCAGCAGAGACAATTTCAGGCGCAGAAAAAAATCAGACCTTTCCCTGTATTATGGCTAGGGACTAACCATGGGTTCTGCAAAGAGTATGAACGTATTACCCTCTCAGGGCTACACAGAGTTAGAGCTTTTCCTGGCACCCATGACCCTACAGGTCACCCAGTGGACTCTGGCCTCATAGCTCCACTGGCTTAATTAGGAAGCTAGCTGGGCTGAAACACAGTCATCTGATCAGCTTCGAAGCCAAAGAGAAATTCCTCCCAGACCCTCTGATTGTCCATGCTCCATTAGCTTGAATCACGATGTGGCCCCTGTGGCCCAGACACCAGCCGGAGCCATGCTCTGGATTCCCTAGACTGGAATCTGCTTGAAATCCCCTAGAAGAAGCAAGCTTAGGACCTGTTTGGATCCTCCCTAAACCCAAGGATTGCCCAGTGATCACAAAGGCCCACCCATCCACCCACCCAGAGCTTGCTAGGGGTTTGCATGGCTGAATTCTGCAGCATCCCGAAACCTCAGTTGGAGCACACGCAGGGACAGGCATCTCCCACGTGTAAATAAGATACTGACGGAGGAGCCACACCATGCACGAGATGATTTTATTATTACTGCCCGCCACCCCCGCCCCGAAGCATCGCCATCTCATTGGCCTAGATTGCTGCATCTCTCAGAATGATGGATGGGCCTTCTCTCCCTTCCCAGGCCGGGCAGCAGCCCTGCTACCCAGATACCTCCTACACAGCCCCTTCCTAAATTTATTCTTTGTGTCTGTGGTGCCCAGAGAGTCATCAGTGTCCTGAACCAGCTGAGCACTGATTATCTCCGATGGCTTGATGGATGGGCCTTTAGGGGAACTTAGGCGACAGACCCTACCCCCTGCTCCCTCCTCTGTCCCTGCTACAGCACCCTTCCCAGCCCTCCCAGGAGGCAGATAATGGGCCTGTGTCTGTGCTGAGGAGAAGCAGGGGTGATAAAGGAGAAGAGGCGGTGACAGTCCTTGGCGCCCACCTCACAGTGCTACTGCCGCAGAGATAGCTGGGAAGTCTCCATACCCACCCCGCCCCGAGCTCTGCATGGACGCATCTTTCCAGGCAGTGTCTCCTATTACCCTGCCTGCCCCCATCACTCCATTATCCTGTCCCCTCAGCACTGTGGACGCGGTTTGCACCGTGGTAATAATCTGTGTGGTTCACGCGAGTTCTTCACTAGTGTTTTTATGTCCTCTGAGTGTGTACTAGGGAGGTTTATGGCTGTGTGTGCGCGTGCGCGCATGCATGCGTGCTCCTGACTAGATGCTTGCCTTCTTCATGGAGCAGGGCCTCTCACTCAGCGCCTGCTGCTGCTGCAGAGCCCGGCTACTGGAGGCAAGGTGGCCAGACTGGCTGATGCTGAGCCAGGATCTGCCCTCCCCACAGTGTCACAGACACGCAGAGGTCACTTTCATAATTGTTTTGTCTATAGGATCACAAACAACTTGTTTCCCTGTTTTTCCTCTCAACACTGAACCCGCAGGTTATCTTGGTCTCAGGATTTTATGAGTGACCTGTGTTGGCCTGTGGATCGATGCCAGATGATATCTAAACATGGCTTCCCTTAACTGCTAAGTTGGGGATGGAGAGTTTGAAAGGGGAAGCAACTGAGAGCTGAGTCATATCATATCACGGCTGTTTGTTACTAGCTCTTTACCTAAGGACTCTCAGTCTAGAGAGGAAGGTTCAGGCTCCAAAGAAAGACACTCCCCCTAACCCCCATAGCAGCAATGATACACTGTCTTGTCAAGAGATTCCTCCACCAAGCTGGGAGCAGATGTGTGTCCTTAGAGGTTTTTCCACACCTCAGATGGTCACCTGGTGGCTCTTTGGGACCATTTGGTCTCCTTTCTTAAGAGGTAGTTGGAAGCCAGGATTAAATGGCTCAGACTCCCCCCCACATACTTCTGACCATCCTTGCACAATTGTGGTGGTGAGCAAGGTTCATCCCTACAGCCAAGGACACAGCAGCAAACATAATGTCCTGGCCAGCAGTGGATGGCATCTGCCCTCTGCCCTCTCATACAGCATGTGACATCTCAGGGTGCTGACTCCTTTAAGCAAGAATGTCCACAGCACAGATGCCTGGAAGGCAGTATAGACAGAGGGTTGCGGCCTGGTGGGTCATGTCCACGCTGACCTCCCTGAATCTTCCCTGTATAGAAATTAAGGAGAGCAGGGTTAGACTAGGTACTGTGTTTTCCCTTCCCTTTCAAGGAGAGCCCCTGCTTCCCCAGCAGACCCAGGTCTAGGGAGAGCCTCCCAGTAGACCCACAATTTAGGGAGTTTCCCTGCAGCAGAGGGCAGAGCAGATTGGTCCGAATCCTGGAGTCTCAGCATTGGAGGCAAAAATTAAATAAAGTACTGCCACAATGACATCCTGAACCCCTTACCCAAACTCCTACCATCTGGTGCAGCTTCCAGCCACAGTGTGAGCCCCTCTAGTGACAGGGAGCTCACCTCTCTCCTTGGAAGCCCCACACTCTCCATGCAAGGATGCCAAGATCTGTGTCCTGACACCCCACTCCCAACCCCAGCTCTGTTTCTGCCCCTTGGAATTGCCTGGGGCACATTGGATGCCCTTGTGATAATCTGCTTCAGAAAGCCCTGAAGCCTGGCTCTTCCCAGAGTGCGTGTGCTTCCGTGGCCCAGGGTCACACACTTCCCCATCGTGGGTGCTTTTTTGGGGAGCGAACCGTCCAGATATCTATTAGCAGAAGTAACCACCCCAAATGGGACCCAGTGCAGCTGAGGTGGACTGACTGAGCAGCCTGGGATTGTAGCCTCAATTCCCAACTGCCTGTGAGAGATCTAAGAGGAGGCGGAGTGGGGCAGGCTGGCTTCACACCTCCCGCCACCCTCACCCCTTCCTCTCCCAGCCCTCACCCCTTCCCACCCCTGTTTTCTTTTGGATTAACTATAAATTGCAGTGGAAGATCGGCTTATCTCCAGTGGGAATTAAGGAATTAAGTTAGTGGTGGGAGAGAGGGATGGTAGAGGGAGCATATTGCGGAGGATTGGTGGGGGGGGGGGGGCAGGGGGCAGCCAGAGTGATGGGATAGGACCCTGTCTGCCTGTATCTGTTACCTGAGGTGTGTGGGGGAGTTGGGGTGCGTAACTTGGGCTCCCGGGACCAGACTCATGACTGCCTGCCTTAGAGAGTGTGATGACTCCATGGGGAGGGGTGGCAGGCACATGGGGTACCACTGGTGGACCGATCTCCTAGTAGCCTCTTCTTTCCTTTTCTGGTGTCTCATGATCCAGTACAGCAGCTCTGTGGCATGTCACAGCATAGGACAGGCCAGCCCCAGCATGTGGCAGGGTGGGGCACTCTACTTCTCGACGCTACAGTGCCCAAGCAAATTCTGCAGTCAGAAGTTCAGGGGCAGGAGTGGGTCAGACAGAACCGGCCTGTCTTTGAAGCGAGTCCAGGCGAGCCTCATTGCCTGCCTTGGGGGTCCTTACTGGACGATGCCCAGGAGTTGCGCTGAAACCCACACACCCACCAGCCTCTCAGGTCCCCAAGGCTGGGGGGGGGAAGAATCAGCTTCCTCTACTTGCAGAGCCACCCAGAAGCCTTTGTGAATGCCAAGTGAGAGGTGGGGGGGGGGGGGTCACACAGGATCTGCTTACCTGTCGCCACCTTACCCGGTCCCTGCTCCCCGCTCCCCTGAGGCAGGCCTGTATAGAGCCCATACATGCCCCAGGCATCCTGCCTGGCATCAGTATGTCTAAAACAGAGATGGTGTTTTATAGGGTGTCTCTCCTCTCCTTCATTCAGACTCCTAGCCTGAGCCAAGCCAGTCACAGGAGAGGCTGGAAATGAAGAAGAAGTGACAAGGCTAAGGACCTCCCTGTTGGCTCAGACAAGCTGGGGGACCTGTCCCAAAACAACTGTCAATCCTGGTTGTAGGGGTCACTGAAGAGTGGCCGCCATCAGGGCACCAGAAGACAAGATCCAGACCAGAAGTGGCTGGGAGAGGGGGTGGTACTTAACTCTGATGACAGAGGAAGCCAACCAGCCCAAAGGTCCAGGCATTTGGTGGGTTAATCATTGGTGACTCTGGTTAATAAATCATTGGCAGTTTTGTCCCCAAATTTCAGCCCCTGCCAACCCTAAAGGTCTTTCTGGCTATGTCCTGGGACCTTTCACTTCCAAAGCAAGAGCCTCTCATCATGTGTCGCCCACCCCTAAGCTGGTCTCTGGCATCCAGAGTCAGCCTGCTGTGTAATCTCCAAGAGAGATTAGTGGCCTGCCTTCCCTGCCCTCCCCCCACAGGCTGTGGATGCCCCTAGATACTTCCTGCTGGGAGGGTAGGCCACCCACAGAGGGTCTCCAGGTGCCCTAGTGAGCAGGGCCCCCTTGTATGTAGGCCCTTTCTGAAGCTCTATGGTGCTGTGAGAGGAATGAGCCAACAGATTCTCTTGAGATAGCTCCTTTTTTGTGCCAGGTACTCCTAGCACAAATGCTCTTTTAGCAACCTGAAACAAACAAGCTTAGAGACTTTGTTCAGTGGGTACATGCTGGGGGCACCTGAAACCACTATCACCGGGCCCTACATTTAGGATAAAATGAGGCAGGAGTCACACACTCTGAGGTTTTAGCATTTTCTTCCTCTGCCTGCTGGGGCACTTGCTGGTTGGAGGTTGGCCAGGTTTCCCGCCTCTGACTTATGATCTTGGGCAATAATCCTGTCCTGGTGGCCATTAGAACAGTTTTCCTAGCTGGTTTTTACAAGCCTGTTATCAAGGGACAGAGTGACAGAAAGGAAGCGAAAGAAAGGCCTCTCCTTTCTGAATCCAGAGTACCAGGGTGGGCTCTTCTAGTCTCCCCCCTCCTTCACATCCCCTGGAGCCAAGCACTCAGTGCTGGGCTGACCTCAACAGTTGGGTTCCTGGCCCCTGGGAATGGTGCTACAGGGCATCCTACCTGCTTGCTTGAGTGGTTGAAGAATGCAGAGGTTGGGGTGGAGATGCAGGAGCTGGCCTTTGTGAGGGTGGGTTCCAGAGGCTGGAGACATCAGGACCACCCCAAGTGGAAGACCCATGCCTTCAGGGGGTCTGTGGATGGTGGTGGGCATGAGGCCTTGGGGAGCCCCCTTGGAGAAGGGGGAGGGCTAAAGAGAAGCAAACCCACCCTATTTCAGCCTGACCTGTGTGCAGTCTCATACCCCAAGATCTGCAAACCTCCCCCCCTTCTCAAGCTACAGCTCACCCTGGACTCTTCCCATTTGTGCTGGTGGAACCCCCAGGTTCTGTTTGGTGTCCTCCATTCTTTCCCTCTTTGCTGCTGTAAGACCTGGGTGTCCTTGGGACACCTCTGAGCTTGGAACTGTTATTCTTCCTCAGGGACTCTCCCCATTCCTGAGCAGCCACTCATCAAGGCAGAATGATGAGAAGTTTGAGCGTATCATACTCTGAAGCCCTCGCGAGCTCCTCATGGCTGCTGATCTCAGCTCATGCTCCGTGACCTAGGCCAGGCCCTACAGCCTTAGCCCTGCTCTCTCGGAGCAAGACGAGCCTTGGAGCGTGCCATCCTGCACACCATAGCATGGTTAGCAATGGTCCTAGCCTCTACTCGCTAGAGGCTCATAGCATCCACTTCTACCCCCCAGCCCCCATCCATGTACTATGACAATAGATATCTTCAAGCTAGACATGGTGGTGATACCTGCCTGTAATTCCAGAACGCAGAAGGTAGAGGCAGGCAGATCACTGTGGGTTTAAGGCCAGTCTGGGCTACAGGGTAAGAAGATGTCGTCTCAGACAAACAAACAACCAAAATGAAGCAAACCACCAAAAACATTGCTGCAGCTCCCACCCAGGCTGCCTATTCAGCATCACTGGTCTAGCCTGCTGCAGCCAGACCTCTTTTTTTTCAAAGCTACCTCCCATGTTGTTCCCTGAGCATAAAGTCAGCCACTCCAACTTCTGTTCCTGGGCTGATACTGAGCCCTTGCACATCTGCCCCTGAAACACCCCGTTTGCTCTGTATGACTTTTCTCCTCCAGATCCTTGGCTTCTTCGGGAGGGTAGATCAGTGCCTTTGTAAGCAGCAGGTGCCTCATGAATGTATGATAATGTGACAGAAGCCAGCTGGCTCTTGGAGCACCCCCTCTTTGCCGTTCCTGGCACCCTTTCTCACCCCGTAGCCAAGAGAGAGCTTCGGATGCTCCGTTTTTCCTGACACCTCTATATCCACCTCACTTTTTTTTTTCACACACAGCAAACAAAAATCATCTTTTTTTTCCCATTTGCTAAGCACAGGGGTACCGTGGTTGCGTGTGCAAAGCTGTGTGTGGCTGGGCGGCTTTGCAGGCAGGAACCGAGTGATGGCATGTTTCTGTGTGTCGGGTATCGGTGTCTGCGTCAGAAATGATGCCATCTGTGCCAGGCCTTGTCTAGGGGTCTTCTCGCCCACTAGTTGCTCCACACTCCCAATTCCACCCAGATGGGTTCAGTCCCCTGCAAGCTATGCTCTTTCCCAGCTTTGTTCTGGCCGGCTTCTCTGTTGGGAGAACCCTGCCTCACTGCCGGGAAAACTCCTACTCACCCTTCAAAACCCTTTCATCTCCAACCGCCTTCCCCCAAGTGAATCAATCATTCTCTGTGGCCACAGTGCTATGCGAACAGTCTGATCCAAGCAATGCTCGTATTATTAGGTCATTTGTCCAGTGTCTTTGAGTTTATAGCCATATTTTCAGGCTCTCCATAAGAGTCTTCCAAGATGTTAAATAAATGGGAATAAATTGCTTATTTTGTTCCCAAAGCAAATTTTTTTTTGTACCGTGTTAAAAGTGTGTCTCTGTAATGACTTTGTTTAACCTTTCTGCACTGTTAACTGCATGTGTCTGTCCATGTGGATGTGTTTCAGTACACAAGTGTGCTTGGGTATGTGCGTGTGCGTGTGTGCGTACGTGTGCACACGCACGTGTGTGCTTCCATTTTGATGCTCTGAATTTAGAGGTGAATCCCCCGGTGCTGCTCCCCACGGCTGGCATTTCCTCAACCTCTTTGCCCCACATCTTTAAGAACTGAAGGCATGAGGACAGGGGTGTCTGGCGGTGAGACTATCCCCCCAAGCCTTCCGTCCATTGTAGGGGAGCCCTGGGTATGTGTGGGGTGGGTTTTGGGGGGAAGAGCCCTTCATGGCCCCATCAGATCACACCCCCTTCCCTATCTATCTCTGCCCTGTTTAATTGGAATTTGGCTAGTGGAGACCATCTGTTCTATTCCATCCTGTTTCCATGACAACCAAGTGGCTTGAGACTGAGGTTTGTGGTGAAAGAAGTGGCCTGGGGGATGCTGGGAAAAAATAGCTAGGTCCTCCCCCTCAACCTGCTCTGTCTCCTCCTCTTGTCTTTGCCATGCCTTCACCTCCAAACTGGGTGAGACATAAAAGCCACCCCTGCCCCAGAGCTGGAGTTCCCTGCCACATTCTGTCATCTCCCCGGCCCTTTCCCAGGCAGGCACCTTTTGGCCTCCCACACACACTGTTCCCCCTCCCTCCACTTCCATTCATAAGTACTTTCCATGTGTGGATGCGGGCATGCAGGATCACCCTCATCCTGTGCCCCAGCAGATGGAGAGACTGAGTCTTCTGCCGCTTTCTTCCTGGTACCTTTCTGTCTCCCTGCCCACCCAATTCAAAGCATCCAAAGTTTCCCCGTGGTGTTCCCCACACTGCAGCTAGTGTGAGGGGAACCCCAACTCCCACAGATGAACCAGCTAAGGGGTAGGGCCTTCTCTGTCCCCCATGGGGAAGTGAGTGTCTTCAGAACCTGGAACTTGTGACTCAGTGTCCTACAACAAGGACCATCTTGAGAAGGGGGTCCCAGCTTCTTCTGAATCCTTTATCCTCCTGCCTCAGGGAACACATTAGGTCCTGCAGGTACAGTAGCAGAGAACACTCTAACTCCAGGGAGACTGTGGCAGTCTGAAGTCAGATGACCCTTGGTCTCCCAGGAGCTCTGACAGGTCTGATACACTGGGCTGTGAGGGGGTGGGGTCCGTCTCATATCCAACAGCTAGTTCTGCTTTCATGATGTTATTTTCTGCCCTAATTTCCTCATCTCTAGCAAAGCCTTTCCGTGCCTGCTCTATTCCCAGGGGACCCGCCTGTCTTCAAAAATAAGTGGGGTGGCCTGTCAGGTGACCTGTTTGTTATGCTGGGCCCAGACATCATGTGTGGGACATGCATGAAACATTTTACTATATAGCAGGGGGCTGTGGGTATGCCTGGTGGGGTCCTAGAACCCTTGCAGTGCCCACCCCTGCCAGCAGAATCAGCCCTGGGCTGGGGAGGGAAGATGGGATTTCAGATCTTTGTAGAGACACCCCCTCATGGCTGGCTTTCTTTGAATAGAGTACCCCACCATCTAACCTCCTTGTACTTTTTTTATTATTATTATTACAATATAATTGACATACCATAAAAGTCACCCTTCTAAAGTATGCAAGCCAGTGGCTTTTTATTCTACTCACTGAGCTGAGAAGCTATCAGCATTTAAAATATCTGCGCCACCCCAGAGAAAAACTCTAGACCTGTCACCCCCTTCCCATCTCCTGCCTGTGTGTCCACTCATCCACTCTGCTTCCTATTTAAGCACATCCGATAAATAAGCCCATAAGTGAGACTATTCAGTGTCTAGCCTCTTTCACTTAGCACTCCACAAGCCTCCTCAAGTGACCATGTCACGTCTCTGCCCAGAAGGCAATAATGGCACCCGAATGGCTCATAGGTCAGGTTTAATAGTCCTTGTCTAATACAAGGACTATTTATTTATTTGCTTTCTTCCTTACTTATTTGTTTTGGTTTTGAGACAGTCTCATGTAGACCAGGCTGGCCTCCAGTACACTATGAAGCAGAGGCTGTCTATGGACTCCTATCTCCCTGTCTTCATCTCCCAACGTAACAGTTGAGCAAGTAGTGTCATTTGGTACTGGGGATTCAAGTGTACAGACTACCCAAGACTCCTAAATTTAGCTCTTACCTCCCTTGCCTCCTGGCTACCACTCTCCCCTCTGCCACAGATCCCGACACACACACACACACACACACACACACACACACACACACACATTTTCAAAAGCACGATTTCTCTCCTGTCCCCTCTCGTCTTCCTCTCTGAGAGACTCCCATGAGACCCAACTAAAAGCCTCTTTTTGCTTGTACCTCATCACTCTCTGGTAACATTCTCCCTCATTGGAAACTCCCTCAATTTTGGTTCATACTTCACAAAACAAATAAAAGCCAGCGCTTGGCATATCATAATTGTTTGCTTTCATGTCCTGGGCTCTTGTTAGCCTGAGTGTCTAAAGAAAAAGAAACTATCTCTGCCTTCCTCGGTCTTCTGTCTTCTTATGGTCATCTCCACCTGTGACAAGCTGACATAGTGTTCAGCATTAGTGTAATGTCTTATGAGAAACAGCGGGGATCAAAGGATATGGGTAAGGGGAGTGTCATGTCCTAAGTGAGGTGACTTCTGTAATATGGACAGGTGGTCAGTAGAGGCATGGGAGATGGGTTTGGAGAATTTGGCAGAGGTGGGAGCAGAATAGGGTTTGATGATAAAAGATGGTGTAATGTGACCTTCGGCCAGAAAGTGGAAGTGGTGGATGAAGGGGAAGGCACTTCCTGCAGACAGGGAATCTGTGCAGAGGCCCAGGGGGAGGAGAGAGCCAGGGCCTACAATACGATGGCGTAGAGCCCAGCATTTAGGCAGGTAGAGTGCCGGGGGCAGCTGCCCTTCGCACCTGCATCTGATGGGAACCGCCCTGTGTGACTTCTCAGTCACACAGAATACCAGGCAGACAAGGGAAGAAGACGAGCTTATTCTGGCTCACAGTTCGTGGGGATACAGTCCACCCTAGAAGGAAAGGTGTAAGTGCAGGAGGAGATGGTGGCGGAGTACATTATAGCCACAGCTGCCTTCAGGAAGGAGACAGACAGACAGACAGATACTGTCTGGAACACCGCTTGCCTCCTTTTTATTCACTCTTAGGCCCTAGTCCATAATTTGCGTGGGTTTTCTTACGTCAGTTAACCTAATTTAGAGATTCCACCACAGACATGCCTAGAGGTTTATCTCCTAGGTGATTTTAAATCCTGTCCGATTGATTGACAATCGATATTACCCATCATGCCCTTCATCCTTCAAGGTCATTTAAAGATGGATTGCTGAGCGGAGCCTACTAGAATGCAAATGGCAGATGCTCTGCCTATCCTTCCTCACCTCTCATAGCCCTGTGCAGAAGAGTTAAGGGGCTAAAGGGCTAGAGAGCTGACTCAGCAGCTGCCTTTCTGTTCTTGCAGAGGCCCCAAGTTCAGTTCCCAGCAGCCATGTCGGGCGATTCATAACTGCTGTAGCTCTTCTTTCCTTGAGAGTCGTGTCACTCCAGAGGATCCAGTGATCTCTTCTGACCTCCATGCCATATGTACTCAGATGCACATAGCCACACACATACACATAATTAAAAATAAATCTTAAAAAAAGAATCGACGGACAAGGGTAGATCTGGGGGTCGGTCCCTGGCATCTGCTAGCCTATGCCCTTGGACTTTATGGCAGACCCCTGGCCCCTGGTTTCTCCTTCTGAAGTACTGACTAGTTTCCCATAGTGATGCATGCCTGTCACCCCAGCACTGGGGGCAGGAAGATCAGTTATTCAGGGCTACCCTGAGCTACATCACAAGATCCTCTCATCTCACCTGCAAATAAATAAAAGCAAGTATCATTGCCACCAACTAACTCCAAGGATTTTCGTGAGAGCTGAAAGAGATGGCAGACACCAATGGTCTGGAAGGGTGTGCCAGTGTTTGCTGCTCTCAGGTGTGCTGTGGACACCATTAACCAAACAGATAAAGGGCACACCTAAGCCTCTGATGCCCTCTGTGCCATCTCCAAGGGTTTAAAAGCCCTAATAGTGACAGTTCTAGACCGTGTATTTGAAACAGACTAGAAAGCAGCCCACACTGTGATTTCTGGGCATGGAAGGGAATGAATGGGTTTTTCTGCTACCTCTGCTCAGAAGGGATAGATGAGCAGAGAGGGGAGCAGGGCCCTGGTTTGCAGGATCTTCCTGAGTTGTGCAGAGGCCTAGAGGCAGGAGTTCTCAAAGCATAGGGGACCGGCCTTTCCCTGTTCCTTGAAGCTGAGGTAGGTAGGGGGTTGGCTCAAGGCCCAGGTCACTGCCTTACAGAGGGGATTCAGTTCCCAAGAAAGGCATCAAACAGACCTCCTGCCCTAACAGAAGGCAAGCCACTGAATTGCCTTTTAATCTGAGTGGGGTCCTGCTCACTCAGTGCTGAGTAGAAAAGAGACCATCCGTCCCCTTGAGTGAAAGTTATTTGATCGCTGAGTGTCTGGGGAAAGTATGAGGAGAAGGGAGGAGCGGGCCAGACTCTAGATAGACCCTGGGGAGGCCACCCCAGAAGGCTCTATTCTCTGTGTGACAGCTGACCCAAGGCCATTGTTATGCAGTGTGCCCCCATCCCTACCCTGTTCCTCCTCCCTCAGGCCAGGATGAGTAAGACAGCTTGTCTGCAGGGAGAGGGAGTGGGGCTGCCAGCTGTCACCTGCACAGGTGGGAGAGGTGGGCTATGGAGAGCTAGAGGTCTCCCCATGCCTTGCTCCAGCGTCAGGCTGGAGAGTGTGTCCATGATGCTCTGTAAGCCACTGAAATGTCCTAGTTGGTACCGTCTAGCGTGCAGTCTAGCGTAGCTCTCTGCCTCCATTCCCTATAGGTTTAGTCCCAGCAGTTATCTGCGATCTCGTGAAAACAAGCCAGATCAGGTGCCTCCTCTGCTCATCCTCCGCTGCTGCCTCCCATCTCACTCAGAGGAACTGTCTAGGCCCCGTGTCACGTGACTGCTGTGTTTCTCACTTCAGCAACACAGGCCAGAAATTCCAGACCTCTCCCCTCCGGGCCCTTGCACCTTCTGCTCTCTCTACTGGAATGCTGCTCTCTCCCATCCTCTGTGTTCATCGGTGTTTTGCTCAGAGGTCTTTTCTCTGTCATCCCAGCTCCCCACCCCTCCACTCTGATAGCCTATCCACACTTCCTCTCATTTCTTTTCTTTTTCCATCATTATTAGCATCCGGACTTGTCAGGAACAGAAGATTTGTTTGTGTTTTGTCTGGTGCTAGATCCCTGGACCTGATAGGAACCCTGTGATACCAGTAATATTTTAATGAGTGGACGCTCCAGAGGGAAGCCACCGCCGCTACCCTTGCACACACTCATGCAGGCTCATGTTGCACATGCGGACACACATCTCTTGATCACCTGGGCTGGCTCCAGAACACTGCCCCTGGTATCCATGTGACCACAGTGAACATCCCTGCCTTTTCTGAATCTTCCTTCTGCCCCAGAGTCTCTCAAGGTACTTTGTGGGTAGAGGAGTCTCTACTCCTCTAAGACCTGAGCCCTTCTCCAAGGAGGAGGGAGCTCACTCTGAGCCATCCTGACACTTAGCCAACCAATTACAGATGGATACAGGACCTGGAAGGGTCTAGGGATCTCTCCCTATGCTTGCGCCAAGGAATTTAGTTCACAGTCTGATTCCATCATCCTCCCTCCTGAAGTCCTTCCTCCTCTCTGGCTGTTGCTTCTATGTCTTAGGGAACACTGAGGGGTGCCCCAGAAGGCCAGAGGAAGGAGGAAGGCAGCCCAAAATCTCAGGTGATTGTACAGGAAAATAGCATAGTGGTCTCAGTGAGCTGTCTTCCAGAGGTGGTTCCTTACAGCCTGGAGAACCATATCCCTTGGATGCTTGAGCCAGGAACCTTCAGAAGAGGTTCCATCGTGGAGAACTAACTTGCAGAGAGGGAAACACAGTGCGTGCATGATTTGAGCCTGCTTGAAAAGACAGGTCTGATGAAGGTGGATTGCCTCTTCACGACGTGACAGGCATGTTCCACTCACTTGTCAGGAAGCTGCCTTGCAGGTTCCATGGTCCGTCATCCTTTCAGGATCTTAGCGTTTGAGGACAAGGGGTACTTTCAGGATAACCAGGTGATGGGCATCCAGGGTGGGACTCTTACAGGAAGTGGTTTGCTAACTTAGGCTAAGCATGCTCACGTGGGAAGAGCATCGGTTTGGAGGTGAGACGCTCCCCCTCAGTCACCAAGCACCTCATAACCCTGGTTAGTCTCTGGCCTCGGGGCTTCTAAGAAGCCCTTGGGATCTTCTGTCCTGTGCTCTGTGCTCAGAGAGTCCATGTTAGCCTATCACCTTGCTTTCCTACCTCTTATCAAGGTCAAAGCCTTGAAACCCTAGCAAGCACGTTACCCAAGAGTGAGGAGCTGAGACTCCTGCAACCTCTGACGATAAATCGATGTCTTCCGCCTCTGTGGAAGACCTTTACTTTTTGTCCCTTTGGTGTGCCCAGGAGCCCTTCATAACAGCTGGGGCCTTCAGACTGTGGACTCCAGAGCGTGAGACAAGAGAAACCTGAAGGCAAAGCTCTTCTCAAATTAAGCCCCAGGCCTTTCCATGGGGCTGGAGAAGCTTTAGGAGGCCCCTGGCCTCCTGGTTTATGTCGGCTTGCCACTGGTGGCCTCCCATGTGAACATCCTGGCAGGCTCTAAGCATCCGCTCTTAGCAAGGCAGGGCCATGCGTGTTCTTGAAACCCGTGGCCATTATTTACCACTTGCTTTGAGCCAGGGTCAGTTTCTTGGACTCAGCTTAGAGAAAGTCATTGATTTGGAGCCAGCAAGATGGTTAATTGTTCTTTGACCTCCCTATGTGCCATGGCACACACACCTACCCACCCAGACATGTACTCAAAATAGATAAATGTACTTAGGATGTTTTTGTTTTTAGTCGTTTGACCTTTCCAATAGCTAATCAACGAATAAGGAAATAACAATCTTCTCTCCTCCTCATCTTTCTCCTCTTTTCTTCTACCACCACTACTTCTTCTTCTCCTCCTCCTCCTCTCCCTCCTCCTCCTCCTTCTTCTTCTTTTCCCTCTCCTCCTCCTTCTCCTTCTCCTCCTCCTTCTTCTCCTTCTTCTTCTTCCTCCTCCTCTTCTTCCCCCTCCTTCTCTTTTTTCTTCTCCTCCTCCCCCTCCCTTCTCCTTTCTTTCTCCCTCCCTCTCTCCCTTTTGCAGTAAGTAAGATTTTTGCTAGGTAGCACAGGGTAGCTTAAAGGCATGGTCCTGCCTGCTTCAGCATCTCCGGTACTGGGATTTCAGGTGTGTGCTGCCATACTGTGGTTTCTTTTCATTGTCATAAATGGGGACACAGGTGTCAGAAGTGTAAAGTCACACAAGCTAGCAATTAGAGAGGTGGGCTTTGGATTGCATGAGTGAAAACAGAGGACTCTCTGCTAACACAGTGAGACAGAAGAGTCCCTGGTTTGGCGGAACAAGAAGGCAGCATGAGGCAGGGACCTGACCCTTCCCAGAACAAAAGGGAATCCCCCACTATTTTAGGACCAGACGTGACTGGACAGTGCATGGACAGTATCTATCTCTAGCCTTAGCCTGGGTGGTGTCTGGCAGTAATAGATCCATTCACTCCTGGGCTCAGTATCAAAAAGCATGGGGAAACGGACTTTCCCTTCAGCAAAAAGGATGGAGATTAAACAGCAGGAAGAACTTCCCAGCTGTCAGGACCATACGCTTTTAAAACAGGCATCCCAGGAAGGTGGAGGCCCATGCAGAGAAGGTTAATGCTGTTGCTGCTCAGAGCCGTTGGAGAGGTAATGTGAAGAAGGGTATGCAGCTGACCCCTCCAGGGTCAGACCAAAGATGCTGTCCCCCAGGAAAAGGAGACCATTGGCTATCCCTACGTTGGTACCACCCTCTTCCTAGGACCCCATCTGCCCCAGCCCTGCCATTGGACTTCATTAAATTGCATTTTCCCAGAGCAGGGCAGGCTGGTGACAGAATGAGTCAACACCAGCTTGCTACAACTGTCGCCCCTGGAGCCTGCGGGCATAGAGGGAGATAATTGGGAGCAGTTTGACAGCTTAATGTCTGGGGCTGGCTTCCTGGAGCAGTGCAGGGTGGGGTGGGGGTGGGGCAGGAGCCAGAAATGGGGTGGGGGATAGATTGGGTTGTCTTCAGACCACCACCATCACCACCACAGCTGCCGCCGCCGCCGCCTTTCCCCTCCGTTTCCCCAGCACCAGCTTGTTGGGCAGGAAAATAAAACACAGAAAAGGAAATTAGATACGGAAAATAAATAAGGGTTTCTTTATTAATTTGTCAGAACTAATTAACATCTCCCTGAGATTTGTCTCCTCTCCAGATACCCTCAGAGCAGGAAGGAGGGAAGTCTGGCAGAGGTCAGGCTTGGGCTTCAGGGTCCCTGTCCCAACCACTCCTAACAGCGCCTGCCCCTAGAGGAGAGGGCAGAAGATGGGTCACTCAAAGGGAAGCCCCCCGGGGTCCAGCTGAGAGAGACCCTAGACCCTTGTCCACTTCTCTGGGCGCTCTTGTCACCATGCTGTGGTTGCTCTCCTGACTTCGTTCACATCACATTCCCCGCTGAAGCAGAGCTACTGCCTGACTGGTTCGAGGCAGTGGGGACAGTGTCTAGTGTCAAGTACCATAGCGGGCATGGTCAGGACTTGCTGTTGCTTGGGAGACAGAGATTAGGAGAAATACTGAAGCTTCTACAGAATTCTTCATCCCAAGCCTCTTGGTAATGTTCACCTATAATCCCAGCACTCAGGAGACTGAGACAGGAGGATTGTTGGTAGTTCAGTGCTACCTGGGCTAGCTATATAGAGAGACCCTGTCTTTTTTTTTTTTTTTTTAAGGTATCTACCTACCCTCAAAGTCTTTAGGGTTTCACATGTGCAGTAGTCTCCAGAATACAGAGTAAGTGGCTAAATGTGCCTTAGAGGCTGGAGAGAGACAGAGTTCCCAAGAACTCGCTGGCTGTTCCTTCTGAGCCCTGTCTGCCCATCTCACTCACCACAGGGCCTGACTTAACTTCCAGGAGTCTCCCTAACAGTTGTCTCACTTCCTGGTTGTGAATGCAAGTTCTCCCGGCCAGGAAGCCACCCCAGCTGCCACCCCAGCTGCCCCTGGATTTGGGCGAGAGCCTGGTTTTGTTTCCCAGAGTCAGGCCCAACCCTGCTTTGTCAGAGGGCTTCTCTGAGAAACCTCTCCACAGCCACACCTTGTAGTAGACACTGCCTTGGAAGGTTGCAAAATCCAGTCTGTTCTGTGGGTCCCACTGTACTGACAGCATCTCGAGGTGTTCCACTGACACCGACCAAAAAGATTCCGGAGGAGATGAAACTCTGTCTCCTCTCCCAGGTCCGTCACCCCCCGGAGTTGGCTGAAGGCCTCACAGAGCTGAGGTCCCCAGACTGTTGAACCAGAAGAAGCTAAAGGGAGAGAGGGCTAAATGGCCAGCCTCCTCCTGCAGCTCAGATGAGGACCCGAAGGCCTGGAAAAAGAGCCACAGCTTACTGGGTCAAGGTAGCCCCAGCTTTAGCACTTGAGTCTGCTGACTCCCTGGCCATGCCTCTCACGAACAGGTGTCAGGGCTTTACAAATGGCATAGGAAGTAAATTAGTTTGTCACACCAGGCACTCTCAGAACCAAGAAAACCTCTGGGGAATGTGGTGGGCATGTGCTCAATGGGGTCAGACTACAAAGTTATTGTCCAGGGGTCAGGTCACCGTCCCACCCACTATGGACATATGCTCTTGATGTCCCCTTTGACTTTGGGGACATTTAGGGCCCTGCCACATCTCTGCATCAGTAGTAAGCAGTATCTAAAGTCGGCAGACCTGGGTTTGCATCCTGGCTCTGCTATAACTGTGACCTTGGCTATCCTTGAGTGCAGCTGAGCCTTAGTTTTCTGGCTGTCTTAGAATACCTGCTTTGAAATATAAGGACTCCATGAGCTGTGGGTATGATGCTGTAGGGATAGGGTCAGTGTCCAGTGGTCTCCAGAGTGTCTTGCAAAAGGCTCCTCCCCACCTCCTGCCACTTTCCCTCCACACTGGGCAGAAATGGAATGGAGTCTTTTCTGCCACCCTGTGGTTTTAACTCAGGCTGCCTGGCTCCTTGCTGCACGCATGCCCAGAATAGGTGCTGGAGAGCAGCACAGGCAGCTAGAATAGGGGCCTCTGTTCTCCAGGTCTCAAAGGTAGGCAAGAGGACTTTGGGTGGTGACTGGGGATGGGGATAGAGAGGGCCTGGTAAGATTGGTCTGTGTCTGTGGGCTGGGCATGGAAGGGAGTCTCAGAGGCCACTTGGAACTTGGGGAACTTGTCTTGGACTTGGGGAACTTGGAGAAGGAACTAAGAGGCCTCTTAGCCCTGTGAAGCCACACCATACTTCTTACCACTCCCCTGCACCTTGGCCAGGAAAAACACAGGGTCACTTGCACTTGCATCTCTGCAGGAATGACACCCAATGCCGTGTGTGGCTCTTCTAGGTTCCTGTCCCCCAGGCTATGGGACCTCAAGACCTGGCCCAACTTCTGTAGTCAAAGTGGGGGTGCTGATTTGATGGGGGAGGCAGGTGAGCTGCCCAACTGTGGGGCTTCTACAAGACAGCTTAGAGAATCCAGACAAATGAACATAGATGCTGTGACCTTAGGGAGCTGGAAAAGGCCAAGGCTGGTGTCAGGTTGTGGCTCTAGCCCTGATCCCACAGAAGCTTTATCGAGCTCCCCGTCCTGAATGTCCTGAACAATTCATTGGCCAGGCAACTGCGTGTTGCTCTATCTCAGCCATTTTAACAAAAGATGTCAAGTCCACTTGCTGGGTAAGGAAACTGGGGCTCCTGGGTTTGAGGCAACTTGCCAGTGAATAGAAGAGCTCAGCCTGAGCTCTGCCTCCCAAGCTCTCTCCCTACACCCTGAGTCCCCTCCTTAGGAGGAAGAGCTTACTGAACCCTGCCTTGCTGGCTGGTCAAACAAGTCTCAGCACAGGGTACGCTACCACTGCAGCAGGCGGATGAGGACAGGCATCCTCAGGAGGGAAAGGATAAGGATTGCTTGCTGGCCAGTCTCCCAGGGGCAGTGGTGAGGTGCCCCACTCTGGAGACATGGACAGGAAAAGAGGAACTTATTTACTGATTGGGTGAGAGGCTGGGAGGCCAGGCTTGCCAGGCATGGTGGGTGGTGTATGACAGCTTCTCTCGAACCCTTCCCTTGGGAAGTTTCAGAAAGCAAGAAAAGCTTGACTTCTGTCTGCTGCCTCCTGGCCAAGAGAGTCAGATCTGAGTGCCATTTTCCCAAAGACTTCTGTTCCCATCTACTGGGACAGCACATCAGGCTGGGCAGGTGTGGCCCAGCTACCTATCTGAGTTCTAGCTGACTCCCATCCAAGTCCTACTTGCTTTCTTCCTTCCCTGTCCCTGAAAGGGGCCAAAGGGACTCCAGGCTGGGTCTGCCACTGAGGGCTTCAGCCAATGATGTTCTTGTTCTCTTAGGAAAGAGACTTACAGACTTCGCTTTAACAACAGGGTGTTGGGAGGACTCCAGGCTCTCACCCAGGACACGGCTTAGACGGAAAATTAGGTTCTGCTTCCACTGCCCCAGCTCTGTAGCTTGGTGGAGTCCTCACCAAACCCCAGGCCACAGTTTCCTCCTCTGTAAAATGGGTGTGTCTCGAGCCTTGTTCCAGAACACGGCAGTGAAAGTGGAAGATTCCAGAAGCACTTTTGAGCGCCCAGTACATTAAAAAAAAAAAGAAGAAGAAGAAGTGGAACAATTGGCTCTCCAATTCCAAGGTCCAGAAGCACAAACTCTGCCTACCAGCATTTATTTTTAGGGTTCAGAGAGCCTCCAATGATGGGGTGGGGAGGACAAGCTTTCTCAATCTGTGTCTCAGAAAGAAAGAGTTGCTGAGAACTGTTGGCCGCTGTAATGGAGCCAGAGCTGGAGCAAAGACGAGGGTCTAAAGTCAGATGTGTGTCTTTAATTGCTTGAGTTCACATCTCATAAAAGAGAGAGAAATAATAACAATAATAATAATAATAAGGCAGGAGCCCTGCCATTCCCCACCCCCTTTCTCTGCCATGAGTCAAGAACCAGTTCCCACCAGTCTTCCTGGGGTTCAAAGCGTCTCCCCGCCCTAATCCTCACTTGGACCTCCCCGCCCCCACCACTCCTGTGGGCAAGAGACTTTTCTCTGGGGGTGGGGGTGGGGGTGGGGGTGTGGGCTCTGACACTCCTAAGGCCAGACCGTGGCAACATGGTGGGCAGTGCCTGAGGTACTGGCAAAGAGGGGACACTCTGCCAGGCTTCCTGTTGACTGAAGCACACCATAAGGGGACAGGCTCAACTCTAGCTTTTATCTAGCCCAGACCTGATTTCTCCCTGTTCAATGGTGGCCAGAAGGTTCCCCCTCCTAGCCCCTATCTACCAGAGGCAGCCTTGCTTTAACAACAACTAGGGAGGCAGAGGTCTGGGATGAGGCCCTGAACCTATAGGCTCCCTTCCCACCTGGGGAAGCCACCTTGGCCTGCTGCCTGCCTGCCTGCCTGCACCTTGATTCTCTAAGGTGGACAGACCTCCAGCCCCCCCCCAACCCCCTCCATCTCCCTTTACCCCACCTCAAAGCCCTGACTCACTCCCTCTCTTCCCTCTCAAGCTGTGTCTCCAGGACGTGTCAGGACAGCGTGCTGGGTTCTGGTCCTACAGGCTTGGCTGTGCTGCTCTCACTGGGGGTGGGGCAATGGGGAGACTTAGCTTTGACCTGCTTCTTCAAACCTCCTTCCCCCCCTCTTACCCTGGGTGGGGGTGGGGGGGGTGCAGACAGAACTGAACTCTAGAGCACCTCCTCTTTGCACCCACAAGAGGCTCTGCCTGGGAGGCAGCTGTAGCCTAGGGGTGGCAGGGATGGGACACCACATTTCTTCACCCTAATCCTGCCGTTCTGGGTCTTTCGGCTGTGTGCATGCAATGCCACTTGGCCTCCCAGAGACCCTTACCCAGAAGCCTTCACTCTCAGAAGGCTGTTTGTCATCCAGTGGCTGCCGCCGCTTCCCCATTATTCTGCCGTCAATGGAAAGGAAAGGGTCTTGGTCTCTCCTTGTTTTTTCCGTTGCTTATTGTATAATTGTAAGTCACTTCACTCTACTGAGTAGTCTCCATCCTCCTCAAATTGGTCAGCGCTATCCCCTTGATTGCTTCAGGATTCTGGATGCCCAAAGTCAATGAGACTGGAGGAAGGTGTGCTAGGATTGCATGCCCCCACCCCACAGTCAGCCTAGCCAGCAGAGGGTGAGAGAGGTATGCCTGTGTCTCACTGAGATCATTGAGAGTGAATGACCCCGCACCCCTGTGGCTCCCAGCCTCCTCTCTCTCATAGAGAAACTTCTCTGGGGAAGTAAGCATGGCCTTTGCCAGGGAGCCAGGTCTTCTTTGATCTGCTAGCTTCCTAAGAAGTCTTGATTAAAAGCTCTCAGTGACCTGGGAAGTCAGTGGGGAACCATGTTGATGAGTCTGTTCCCCAGAGTTCGGGGTTCATTATGGAGATCAGATGGAGCCTGTTGCCAGTACAGGCATCAGGTAGGTACCAAGCTGGCCGGGGATTCAGGTTCCAGCCTAGCCAACCGTGGAGGGCCCAGGGATTGCTATTTGAGCAAGGTGGAGGTAGAGGCTGTTGGGGATATGAGAACAGAGCCAGGCGATTCTGTGGGACCTGAGTGTTGAAGTAGGAGTTTTCCACTTTGGGGAGGTGTGGCGGGTGGGGATGTGGGAGGGGGAGGAGAGGAAGCTGGGAATTTAAGCAGGGGTAGATTGAAGGTCTGATACTGGTTTAGCTCTGCCCCAAGGCTGCGGAGCGGGCAGGAGGCTGTGTCATAAGATCTAATTTGTATTCAGATCCACCTGTTAGCAGTGTCTATTGAATAAATCACTGTGCCAGCCTGAGCCTCAGTTTCCCAGGACAAGAGTGGCATCTGCCTCAACGGGGTGTTTGTGAGATTTGTTGCCTAGTCTCACATAATGAGATGTGGGTGCCTCTCAGGAAAAGTTCACTGTCGTCAGAGTTGCCTACGAGTTTGTAAAGAAAAGGAAGCTCAAACCGTGTCTAGAAACTCCCAAAGAGTAAGGCTAAACCGCTATCCCGCAGTGACTAAGGAATGAGTTTTGTAGATGGTGAGGAAGTGGTTGGCAGGCAACATGCTCTGTAGTGTTTATTTTTATTTCATGTACATTAGACTCGGTCAGAGAGAGAGGTTTGGGCATCATGTGCATGATGGTGCCCTTGAAGGCCAAAAGAGGGCACATTAGATCCCCTGGAACTGGAGTTGCAGGCCATTGAGAGCCACCATGTGGGTGCTGGGAGGTGGCCTTAGACCCTCTGTGAGGGCAGTCTGTGCTCACTCTTAACTCTTGACCCATCTCTTCTTCAGCTTCTGTTTGGAGTTGTTTTGTCACTTTAGCATTTGAGACAAGGTCTTGCTAAATTGCCCAGGCTGGTCTTCAACTCCCCGTCCTACTTCAGCCTCTCTGAGCTGACCCAGCTACTGTCCAGCTACCCTCTATCTCTCTGATTCCTCCCCCATCTGCTGCCTCCCGGTGTAGTAGAAAGTCCTCATGTACCAATAAAGATCCAAGAGCAGATGCTTTGCGCCCCCCACCCCACCCCAGTTCTCTTGAACGCCTGTAACTTCATACTGTAGCCGGGCAAAGTAAGCCAAGCATGAAAGAAATGGGCAGTCAGAAACATTTGAACCTGGAGAAAAGAGGCCAAAGGGGGAGAGATGTATGGTTGGGGGTTATGGCCTCCTAGCGGAAACACCCTCTGCTCTTCTGCTCTTCTGGCTTCTTAGGTGAGCTATTTGCTTATCTTGTGACCCAGAGGCAAGGTCTCTGTAGCCACAACAAGAGAAACAAGCATACCACAGTCCTAAGGTCTTGTGGCTGGCTGATAAGTCTTTCCCAGGTGCTGTCATGGCCACTGTCATTGAGCCATCTCAGGCCAAGTCATAACTTCCTACCCCCTTCTTCAGCTAGCTCCTCAGTTCCAAGCCCTACCAACTTCCTTACATTAGTTGAACCAGTTCATTCCTCTGTGATTTTTTTTTCTTCATGGACAAATGGGGAGCCAGTCCCAGCTGGTCCCCTACTAAGGAGCCCTTTGAAGGATCCGAAGCCTGCTTCTCCCCCACCCTAGATGGTCCTTGGATCCCAGTCTGAGTCCACTGTCCCTTTGACTTTTCTATTTATGTACCAGAACTCACCCACCACATTTCAGTTTCCCAATCAAATCATTAATTACCCCAGTAATTAAATCCAATTAGCAGTTGTAGGGGCCTTTCTGAGTGAGGAACCATTAGCCAGGGTGAAAATGCCTGGGAGAGGGAGAGAGAGCGAAAAACTCACCCCTTCCCAGCTTTCAAAGTGAAAACAGGAGTCAGCAGTGCAAGGCCAGGGCCCCCAATTAAAGTTGGGGCCTCACTCATTAAGCTAATTTGGCATGCTATCCCAGCAGCCTCTGGTGGGAAGGCCAGCAATGGAGCCGGCCAACATTTGGTGGTGGTGGAGGTGGGACGAGCCCTGCTCACCTTGAGGGCTGAGCTGGAGATCCAGGCTTACTCAGGGAAGGGCTGGGGTCTCGTGAGTACCACTTGCTTCTGGCTTCCTTGGCTTTGGAGCTGATGAGGGTAGGGTGGGCTGAGGTGAGGTGAGACAGGAAATCCCAACCTTCTGCTGCCTGTCTGGGGAAGAGACAGCTTAGCAGTCACTTATCTTTCTAGGTCTAAGGCTGAGGGGAGCTCCCGTCCCAGGATGGCTGTGAAGAACACACACACACACACACACACACACACACACACACACACACACACACACTCACACACTCACTCTCGTCTCTGAAGCTCCTGGGTGCCTGGTAGCCACCCTTGCCCCCGACTCCATGATTCCTGAAAGTAGCCTAGCATTTTCCCTCCATTCCCCTACAGCTCGCACCACACAGTTCCCAGGTTGAGAAGCTGAGAGCCAGAAAGATAAAAATCTAAGACAGAGTCAGGCTTGGAAGAATGAAGATGAGGTATGTTCAGAGTCCTCAGTCAGGTCTCCTTGTGGCTCAGCTGGCCTGCAGCCCTGACTGGAGCAGAGCTGGGGGCCAGGGTGACAGACTCAGCCTTTTCCCAGAGCCAGGGGTGACAGGCAGAGGGGATGATGCTCGCACTTCTTAGATAGTAGGGACTCCTCGCCCATCCTGCATCAGACAGGTTCCATGTGTCTGTCATGAAGCTGTAGACCACTGCTTAACCTCCCAAAGGGGAAGGAGCAAGACATACATACCACGAGGCTCAGTAATAGAAGGCACAGCCTCTGGAGACAGGCTGTTCTTGTGTGATCATCTGGCCTTGGAATTTGGCCTCTCTGAATTCCTCATTTCCAAGACGAGAATGGTAATGAAACCTAGCACCCAGGAGTTTTGAGAATGAAACAAATTAGCCTCCATGAGCATTCAGACTTTGGACTGGCACAGTGTCTAACACACACATGCTAACTGTACTTGCCATCTCCAGGAGAGGCCCAGCAGGAAACATGTCCCTCTTGTGTCCTCTCAGGGACACACAGGCTTCTGTTGCTCAGGTTGTTGCCCAACCTTAGGGTGTTCAGAGGGGGACAGGGCCGCTCTGCGCAGGGTCAGAAGGACAAGGGGATGGGAAGGAGAGTTAGTCAAGGGAAGCAGGTGGCCGCAGAAGCCGGCTACATCTCCGCAGCTGGGCGCCATGCCCCGTGCCTACGTGCTGGCTCCCTCTGTGAGGCAGGATGGAGAACAGGCCCTGGCATGCCAGCCCCTACCAGTGACTCCTGAAACCTTGACAAGTCTGAGCTAGAAGCAGGCCTGGGCGAGGCTCCTGATAGACTCATGTTGGGCAGAGGGATGGTCGGTGTGGGAAAGACCCCACACTTGAAACTGTGACGCTGCTGGGAGAACCGGAAGGAAGCCCGGGAGGATGCTGGGTGGTGGCTGGGCTCAGAGCCTTTTCTGACTCTCTGGTCTCCTCACTCCCATGTGTCCCTGCCAGGCAGGACAGGAAGAAGTCAGGCTACAGAGGCAGCAGGGAGGGGTGCCCTCAGCATTTTGCCAAGTGTAAGGTGATGGTTTGAGTGGTGTGGAGAGAGAAGAAGGGAGCAGTGACAACCGTGTGCCAGAAACAGAGGAAGCTGCCCAGTCCTGGGGAAGTGACCTCACCCCAGCTGAGTGAGCTGGGTATGCCAGGACTTAGTGTATAGGCAGGAAGGCTAGCTTTGGGGATGGGCATGAGACTTGGCCACGGGCACTGACACTGGAAGTCACTGAAGCAGTCTAGATCAGCTAGGAAAACCTGTATTAACTACCATTTTTAGCCTCTTGGGTGCTGGAGGGAAAGACCACCCAGGGACAATTGTACAGAATCTGGACATAGCCTCAGGCCTGCACAAGGTGGGGGCAGGGTGTTCCAGTGAGCACACTCCCTCTCCCTGACCCACCATGTCAGGACCCTCTGAAGAGCTTGTCTTCACACCACACAAAGGCTGCTAGGTTAAAATCAACAACAACAACAAAGCGAGTCATAAGTGCCCTGCTTCCCTGTGACAAGTAAGCTTGGCTGAATTTAGACCTGAAGTTCCACAAAAGTTGAAAGGCAGCCAGCAAGGGGTTACCCACCTGTAGTCCCAGCAAGGGGGCACCCACCTGTAGTTCCAGCTCCACTTTTCAGAAGGCTGAGGTAAGAGACTCTCCAAAGCCCTCCATTCCAGGCCCAGCCTGGGAAACCTGTATCCCGAAAGGAGAGAGATTGGGACTGTCACCACAGGGCTGGAATGCTCACCCCATCCCCTGCTGGAGGTGTTCTGTGATTACAGCCCAGAAGAGGTCAGCACTCAGGTTGGAGTCGTGACCCTGGTTTGCTGTAGTCTGGGTTCACACGAATCTAGGCTAGAACTTCGACTGTGAGGGTTTGTGTTGAGGAGGTGGGGGAGGGTGGTTTGGAGGTTACTGTGGGTGTGTATAGGGAGTTGGGCTATGACCCCTAAAGCTAATATTGAAAGGGCATCCATGCCATATACAAGAGGTTGGGGTCACTGCAGTTCTGAGCTACAAAGCATCACTCAAGTTATGCCTTTGTAACTGATAAGACAGTTGGCCAGAGCAGGAGCAAAGCCTGCTCTGTCCCAGCATCCCTCAGGGCCCTGGCCCTGGTCTCTCTCACTCCCACTGCCCACTTGGATCATGGGAACTCAGCCTCCTGTGCCATTGAGTTTCCCATATTGCATGGTCCCTGTCCCTCTGCTTGAGGGGCAGGCCCTCTCTTAGAAGTCTGGGATACTCCTCTGACCCTTAGCATTGCCCGTAAGGTAGACCCAAAAGTGGTGTGGGGCCAAAGGAGAGCTGCCAGCCACGTGCAGGTGCCTGGGGGTATAGACAAAGGGCCAGGAGGGACAAATGCCAGTCCTCGGTGGGACAGACATCGAGGATGGGGCAATGGAATCTGGGTGTCACAGAGTGTGCACATGCATGCTCTCGTGCATGTGTGCATGGCTATGTGTGTTTGAAGGACTCTCTCCTTAGCCCACCAGACTGGAGAGACCTGGGTATCTCTAGTCAGGCCTTCCCACATTCAAGCAAAGGCAGGAGAGCCATGCCCAGGGTGAGGAGAGCAAACAGCAAAACTTAATGACTTTAATATGAAAGAATTTGCCACTAATTAAGCACAAACACTCCACTAATGCAGAGAACACATGTTGTGGATTTCACTTAAGCAGGAACCAAATGAGGTGAAAATCCTTCCAAAATGATAGCAGTTCACCGGCAGAGGAAGACGCTGCCTCTCCTTGGTCCTGTCGGGCATCGCTATGAGCAGATCCCGGCCTTCTACCAGCACAGCCTCCTACCCTCCCTGACTAAAGGTCCTGGCCATGCTCCCTCGACCTGTCTTCCTGCTGGCATCCCTTCCCCTGGCTGTCCTTCCCTGAGTTCTTCCATCCTCTGGAGACACAAAAACCTCTCCATGGCCTGTGTCTGTCCAACAGCAACTCCTGAGCCCAGCATTCTGACCACCTGTCTCCCTAAGCACAGCTCAGCTCTGCCCTTCAGACACGAAGGCCTGCCTTCCTCTTCTTTCCCAGGACATACATGGAAGGTTTCTCCATCGGCTGGCACCTCTCACTCCCTCTACACCCAGCTTGCCACTGCTGGCCCTACACACCCATCATGCATTTCGTCTCCCCTACCTGAGCTCATCGTCCCCTCCCTAGTCCCTTGGTCTTCATTAAGGCAATTTTATTCCTTTGGGGGCATGAGACGGTGTCTGAATATGATTTAATTGTCACACGTGAAGGTGCTGTTCTTCATATCTAGTGTGTAGAAGCAAGGGGTACTGCTAAGTGTCTTACAGGGTCCAAGACTGACCCCACCAGAGGGGACTGTCTGGCCCAAATGTCAGCAGTTATCTAGGTGCCCTTGCTGGGGAAACCGGCTCACCTGCATCGAGGCAGGTCTTTCCTCATGTGTTACCAGTAACAGCACTTAGGTAGCTTCTCTATGTGTCTGCCATGCTAGGGACACATAGGAATGGGCTCATTGCCCTCTTATATCAGCCCTAGCAATCAGCACTGTCATGATCCCCACTTTATACGTGGGGGAATTGACACCCAGAGCGATCCATGCAACTTAAAGTTGTCCAGTTCGTAATTAGTGCTCACGAACTAATTACTTCATGTACCCCAATGATCTCCATAGACCTCACTCTATGTCTCTCAACCCCTTCTCCCAACCTCTTGGGTGTCTTACCTCTCACCCAAACCCTTTCTCTTAGAATGAGCCTTCCCTGCAGGCAGGCAGGCAGGCTGGTATACCTGCCCAATAGACTCCCCTTCCTACCTCCATCTCTGCAAGGCAGAGCCTTTGCAGAGCTGGGTGCTGGACTGGCCCACCTTGCCTTCCCTGATACAAGGCAGACCCAAGAGCCCTGCACTGCCAAGCAGGCGCTAAGCCTCGCTGTAGTTTGGAACCGTGATCACTGAGGCGAGGAAGGCACATGCGGGTCCTGAGCCTTGTAAAGGCTCCCCAGGGGAAACCTGGGGAACTCTTCCCTCTGCCTTCTCAACAGCCCCCAGCCTCTCCCTCCTCTATGCCAGTCTCCCAAAAGGGCTGCTGCTGCACTTCCCCAGTGTGTCAGTAGCAGTGCATGCAGGCTCACGGGGAAGCCCCGGCTGTGTCTGCGACAGTAGTGTTCACTGCAGCGTCAGCCACCCTCATGTCGCCCTACCTTTCTGAATCTTGGTCTTAGAGCCAGAGGCTTCAGTGCCTGCAAGTCAAGAATGGCCAGGTCAGGCAGAAGCAGCCCAGGGCTGTGGAGGGAGGAGGGTGGAGCCGGAGAACACAGAGACGTAAACAGGCTTAGATGGCAGGCTGGGAGCAAGGCCCCTCTGCAGCAGCTCGCTTAGGTGAGAAAACTATTTTTCACCTTATGCTCTGGTGTGAGGAAGGAAGGGAGATGGGGTACTAGGAACTGGGACAGAAGAGAGAGAAAGGGAATCAAGCCTGACAGCTGGGAAGCGAGCAGGAAGATACAGGATTGAAAAGGTGGGCGAGGGATCAAACCTCGGGGTTTCCCATTCTCAGGCACGGGAGAGTCAGACCCGAAGCTGTGTCCCCTTAATACAGGTGAGGTCCCAGCTTCTCCTCCTGCTCCTTGGCTAATGCACTTCCCAGGAGCTGCCACTGGACCTGGGACAACGGTTAGCCTTGGCTCAGGACCACAAATGGCTCACAGACTTCGCCACCAACCAGTGGGGGTGCCCTGTGAGGTCTGAGTGTCAGGCTTTGGGCTGACATGCTCTAACAAGTGCATGCCCATGTGTGCACCCTGAGCACACAGTACCACCTAACCCATGATAGGGGCAAGAAGAGGGGGCTCCCGGAAGCTGCCTCCCTAGAGGGGATTCAGGAAGAACAGAAGTCACAGTATATGTTTAACAGAAGGGGCAGCAAGCCAGATCTCCAGCAGTCTTTTCATAGCCTCATTTTCTCACTGTTCTTAGTCTGGGACTCCTTGTTCAGTGCCTTCCCTTGGGGCGTGGTGGCTCACACTTATAATCCCAGCACACAAGAGGTTGAGGCAGGAGGATTGCCACAAGTTCGAAGCTCACTTAGGCAACCTTCGGCTTGATCTTGGGGAGTTCAGGAAGTTTACTCTACCTCATGGGCGCTCCAGCCAGGACTGTCCACTCAGCATCGTCCTGCGATGGACCAATGACAGGGGTCTAGGCCACTCAGGGTCAAGGCTTGAGCAGGAGGAAAGCATAGGGCATGGGTGTTGGAGTTACAAAGAAAGGGGTTGTGCGTGGGGGCCCAGCCCAGGCGTGTTGAGAATGTGAAGTGAGAGACCACTGGGGATGAGGGTGCTGATGGTGGGAGGAGCTTAGGCGGAGTTTAGATTTGGACCAGTTCGTCCTAGGGTCAAAGCTGTTTAGGAACTACTGTGGGCTGGACCGGGTGACTGTTTGGCTCTGGAAGAACCTCCTGTACCCCAGCTTTGCTGTGGTACAGTGTGGATTTGATCTGGGAGGAATTCCAGGAGAAGTTGGCCAGCATACAAAGACAGAGAACCAACTGGTCATTTCACAGTGAATCCAGAGGAGGGCCACAGTTGTGGCAGAATGACCTGAGCAGATCCCTCTGGGATCCTCAGGCCTACCACTCCCTACTCAAGCCCCGGAGACAAGAGTGACCAAGTGGCAGGGACCAGAGCCTGCCTGCTCGTTTCCTGCATGTAGCCTTCCTCTCACCACTGCCCAGAGGAAAGGCGTCAAGTCTACCAGGGGACATAGAATGGGCTGAGACCTAACCCCGTGAAGACTAGAGATGGAGACAGGTAGAGCCAGGAGTGAGGCACTGTTCCTGGTGTGCCAAAGTAGAGTTCCTGCTTGCCAGAGCCTCAAGGGATGGGTGACAACAGAAAGTGAGCCTGCAAGACAGTGGTCCAAAATCCCCAACCCTTTCCGTGTTCCTTGATGGGAGAACCAAAGTCCAACCTCCCTGACTCATCTCGGTCCCCCAACCCGCCCTGCCAAGTTTCAGGGAGAGATAGAGCTTGTCAGGGCACCCCCCGCCCCATGGCTACTGTCACCCTCGGGGCTTCTGTATTGCCAGGGCAGTGGGGCTGGCCCAGTCTGTCTGGAAGATCCTGCACCCTGGCTCCTTCTAGGTCCTTTCCCAGGCTGCCGCTCCCCCTCTTCTCCCACGCACTGGGTTCCCCCACCCAAGGCAACTGGGCGCCAGCCCCACAGCCCCATCATTAACCAACTCCATGTGGGGAGTCGGGGGGAGCATTCAGCCAAGAGGAAAACATGGGCAGTTTCTGTGACCCCAGAGCTGGGGGTGGAGGCGCCTGGGCTCAGACAGTAGCAATTAGCCCCTGACTGTGGGATCACAGGACATGATCACTACTGTGAGTGGCTGATAGTGAGTGGAAGGATACAGAGCCCCTGGAGCCATCCCAGAAACTCTGTCCCCAAGAGAATTCCCCAAGGTCTTCTCACCAGCAGAGGTCCCTGAACTGCAGAAAGTAGTAGGCTAACCAGTGTGCCTGACCAGGGCAGGCACTACCATGCCTTCTTGCTATGCCTCCCCAGGGAGGGCTGGCTGGACACTGGGACAAGGAGTGGGTCAGCCGCTGTCTCTGTCTGCTCCTGGTGCCCTCTAATTCCGGGTCACTGTGTCCCCATCCCGGGTGTGAAGGGGAGTTTGGAAGCAGGTGTTGCAGCCTGAGAGCCAAGCAGCTCCTGAATTAATGGGGAACCATGCCTGGGGCATAGATGCGAGAAAGGACAAGTTCAAAGGGCTTCAGCGAGCTCCCTACCCTTATGGGTTCTTCCTGGCAGAATGATCAGGTCCAGATGACAGGTTGGCAAAGCCTTTCAAGAGGAGGGTGACCCCAGAAAGGGAGTTCCCTCCTGATTCCTTTTCTTCCTTGGCAGCCTAAATGCTTCCTGCTCAAACTTCCAGAGAGTTGACATTTGAGAAAGAAGCTGGGCTAAGGGGAGGGTCCTAAAGCTTTTTCGCTGACTCAGGGTTTCAGGGACCCCCCCCTCCCCCACAGTGAGTCATTCTCACTTGCATTTACCTGTTTCTCACCACCACCGGAAGGAAGTCCTGTCCTTGTCTGCCAGTTCCTGGAGGGGAGGGAGGGAGCATGCCTAGAAAGCCCTAGAAGCAAAGGATATTGGTTTCAACTGGGGTTGTACTTTGTTGGTAGGGCACTTTACTTAGCGAGCATGTGCAAAGCCCTGGGTTGGATTTCCAGTACAGTTACACACACATACACACACACACACACACACACACACAGAGAGAGAGAGAGAGAGAGAGAGAGAGAGAGAGAGAGAGAGAGAGAGAGAGAGAGAGAGTTAGAGGGAAACAGGGTTGATTTTCTTCTAGCCAGATGTCACATGTAACTAATGTAGCTCTCACATTGTAATGAATCCCATTAGTCAGGAAGCTTAGTCAAGAGATTAAGGCAGGAGACCTGCTATGAGTTTGAGGCCAGCCTAGGCTACATAGTCTTGTTCTAGGGCAGCTTAGGCTACAGTGTGCAATGTTTGTCTCGCAACAAAGTAAAACAAAAGAAAAACAAAAAAACAATGTTGCTTTGGCACAGAGTCTTGTCAGAGAGCCTAGCACCCTACACCTATGCACACAGACTTCTCTCTTGGACACTAACACTCTGCTCAAGCGACTGCTGGAGACACTGAGGCCACGTTTCTGGAAATGAAGGCCTGGAGAAGATCACCACAGCCAGGCCAGGGCATAGTGGTCCTCCCAGAAGTGCCCCCTTTACACACCCACCTGCCGAGCCAGACCCAGCTTGCCTAGCCAGGACAGGAGTTCTAAAGTCAAAAGGGGCAGGAAGAGAAACTGCTCGTGTGGCCACGCCCGATGCGTGGGAACTCTCACCATCCCGCTGCAGATTACCTCTACGGCAAGCAGGGCAGGGCCTTGGGGAGCAGGTTCGTCCGCCACAACTGAAGAGCCTTTGTGTTTTCTTGCTGAGCTTGGGCTTTCTCAGGCCTGTGACGTTGGGGGCGGGGGGGGGGGGTGCTGGCCTGATGCTTGCCTTGCTGGGTCAGCACTTCTGAGAAGCCAGGTCGCCCCAACTGCCTAGCCTGTGTGCTCTGTTAAGGAAACCGAGGCACCAGGGCACCAAGCCTCAGGGACCAGTGTCTTGGACCTTGACTGTATGGGGTGGTCAGGGAAAGACTCATTGCTTGTACCCTCTGATGTAAGAACTCCTCCTGCAGACGCAGGTCTCACGTCTCTGTCCCCTGTCCCCTTACTCATCCAGCTCTGAACATAGCAGCTTTCTCTGTAGGTGCTCCAGTCTGAGTTCCCCAGACTCTGTGTCTGACCCACAGTGACAGGATCCCAGCACAGGGTACTTATGAGTATTGTGACTGAGTACTGTGATTGTCATTGGTGTCATTTTCAAAGTACTGTGGGGTTTCTGAAGGACACCACCCAGAGCAAAGCCCTAGAGAGACAGACTGAGCAAGACACAGGGTTAGGATGGGAATTGCAGTAGGCCAGGGGACTACTCTCCTGTGTCCCTGGGCAGGTGACCCAATCCTCCCTGACCTGGCTGGTGAGAGGTTTCCTGGTCCATTGAACTCTTTTTTTTTTTTTTTAAAGATTTTTTTTTTAAAGATTTATTTATTTATTTATTATATGTAAGTACACTGTAGCTGTCTTCAGACACTCCAGAAGAGGGAGTCAGATCTCGTGATTGGATGGTTGTGAGCCACCATGTGGTTGCTGGGATTTGAACTCCTGACCTTCGGAAGAGCAGTCGGGTGCTCTTACCCACTGAGCCATCTCACCAGCCCTCCATTGAACTCTTGTGTGCTACCATGTCACAAAGCTCCAGGCTATGGTCTGTGGGGAAAGGGGACTTTCCTATTGGGTAACCAGAGAGTCGGCAGGTTCCCCGTGCTTGGGCAAAATGTGGTCAACACAGCTCAGGGTCAAGTATGTCCCTGCTTTCCCCATGGTAGCTAGACAGCTGTGAGTGACAGGATACAGACTCTGCACAAGGGCAGGAAATAGTAATGGGTACAGTTGCCCGTTATATGACATTGGGGTCCTAGTGGAAGTGCCCACAGAGAGTCAGGAACAAGAACCTCATGGTGTCCCAGAAGAGGGGTGTGGGGCTGTACAGTGCCTACTGCCAGGTAGGAAACATTTGTTGATTAAAGTTCTAGAGAGGGAGACCTATGGCTTTGCAGATGGTGGAGATGGTGAGGATGCAGATGGTGGAGATGGTGAGGATGCTGATGCTGATTATGGTGATGATAATGGCAGCAGCCATCGCTGACCGAGCGCTTATTTTGTGCTAATGCTGCCTTCTGAGTTTCCCATGTGCTCCTTCATTTCATCCTCACAACAGTTTTATAGGGCAGGCCTTAGCTATTGGAAGCTCCCCTTTGCAGATGTGCACCCTCGGTGTAAACTGAGTCATTGAAAGGCTAAGTCATTGGCCACTGGGTGGCACCGAGGCAGAATGCAGACTCTTCCCGGCCTCATTGTGCACCTCCATAGAGGATGCCAGAAAGATTCCACTGAGCTTGGGAGCCACCCCCACCATTTCCCACATTAGGAAGCTGAAGCAGAAATGAAGAGAGATGAGCATACACTAAGGCCCTGCTTCCTTGAAAAAAAAGAAAAAAAAAAAAGAAAAGAAAAGAAAAAATTTTAAGCCGCCCAGTCTAAGAGCTGATACTTAGACCTGACTTGACATGCTTGGTCCAAGCCAGGGAGCCCCCATAGAAGCTTGGGAACCAGGTCCCTCAGGCTGCCATGTTGAAGAGGGACCCGACGTTGCTAATCTTTTGTCCCCTCTTTACTCTCAGTACTCCAGGAGCCCCACATGCCACCCCACGGGCTACCTCTCAGCCCTGTTAACAGCTGGCTATGGCAGAGGCCAAGAGTAAATGTGAACACACCCGTTACTGAGAAGTCCTCCGTGTCCCGACCCAGCCCATCACAGGGCCAGAAAGTGCCAGAAATGCCTTTGTGTATGATGAGGGGATGCCAGGAATGTTTCTCTCTGTACCACCATGAAGCTGCTTCTGGGAGAAGCCAGGGGAGAGACAAACAGGCTCTACCCAGCATAGACTTAGATAGGGAGGACACAGACATGCATGTGTGTGTGTGTCATGCACACACACACACACACACACACGCGCGCGCGCGCATGCACACGCACTTGCACACATGCACACCTGCTTTGGCACAGGAACCTCCTCAACCTCCATGGAGCATCATCAACAACCTCCCCTCTTGGCACTGCCTTATCCTTGAAGGGTGAAGTCATTGCTTAGGAAGTAGCCTGGGAATGTCAGCCTGTATACCAGCCCCCTGCCACCCCTGCCAGCCACACACCTGCAGAGGGACAAGAGGAGATGGGGTACTGGGGTCAGTGGGCCATGTGCCCCTCCAGGCCAACCACGCCTAGCACCGAGATGGTTCCTGGAGCCCGTGCCCCTTCCCCCAACTCTCACCTGTGGCCCAAGCCCTCCCAACTGGCTTTTCCAGTTCTCAGCTTTGTGTGGCGCAAGTTCCCCAATTATGCTCACATTATCACAGCTGCTGGGCAGCCTCCAGCCTGCCTGGGGAGCGGAGGCTAGAGGAGCAAGCATCAGGGAGCACCCACTTATCCTGTCAGGGAGGATGGAGGAATCAGTTGCTTGCCAGCTGACCAGTCAGCAAGAGTGCTAGACCATCTGACCCACTGACCTCCTCTCAGCACTGCTTCTGGGTGGGGCAAGGGCTGGGCTGCTGTAAGACAGAGCCAGAAGGAAATGGGAGACCCAGGGCAGCCAGCCTGCTCCTTTGACAAGGCTAGGGAAATGGCTGCCAGGGTCCCACGGGTAGGCGGAAACTCAACCCCCAGCTTGTGTCACACTTTGCTCCTCCCACCTCCTCCAGCCCCCCCAGTACCTCTGCGTGGGGTGCCTGGTGCTTCCAAGGGCCAGCTGGGGAGATGGGAACACTTGATGTGCTTGTAAAGCTGTATGAACAGTGAGAAGGATGGGGGTGTGTATAGAATTCTCAGTGTCAAGGGTATGGCTTCAGAAAGCCAAAACCAGATATTAGAAGGAATTCAGTAATCCCACACACACCTCTCTCTTTTTCTCTCTCTCTTCTTCCCTCCTTTCCCCTCCCTCCCCACTTCTTTCTTTCTTTTCTCTCCTTCCCCACATCTCTCCTTTTCTCCCTTCCTCCAACCACCCCCCTCCCTGTACACCTCAAGTCTTACTGTGTAGTCCAGGCTGGCCTTGAGCTTAATCATCCTTCTGACTTTGACTCTTGAATGCTAATATTACAGGCATGTCCCACCATGCCTAGCTTAGCGCGCATCTATCTCTTGAGAGCCTACTGTAGACTAAGCCACTGAGATCCCACTGTCACTGTGGTCTCTAGAGGAGAGGAATGGGGAACAGTGTGCTAAAGGGACTGTGGGCTTTAGGGCCTTCCCGGGGCCCCCACTTCTCTGTCACACAGAGGAGGCAAGGACCTGAGGCCTCTTGGAGCCATCCTTCTGCCTGTGGGTCAGTGGAGGGCCTGCTATTATTGATCAGTAAACTGGAGATGCAGAATAGGAAGTCCACAAATGTGGTCACTCATCAGTGACAGGAGCAATTCAGTCCTGTGACAAAGATGCCACCTTGGGGACATGACAGGCTCCCAGATGGAGAGAAGTGGAGGGCAGAGCCTGGTCTGGGGTGGTCACCCCAGACTGGCACCAAGCTCAAAGGAAAAGACTTTCTAGATGAGGAGGGGGAACTTAAGTCTCACCCAGCTGCCGGCTTCCTCCTAGGAATCCCCATTCTCTTGGCTGCCATGCAGTTTGCCCGGCGATAAATATTTGCTCCACTAGAGAAAAGGAAACACTGAAGCCTGCTGTGTAAGACAGATGCTGAGCTGGGCTAGGCTTTGAGAACTCAGGAAGGGGAAGAGTTCCCTGTAGGAGTCCATAGTACAGGATAGAAGTCAGAGGTATAAACAGCCATATTCTGAGACAGGGAGGGCAGTCCTGGGAGGAACCTGGAGGACCAGACTGGGCAGCTTCCTAACGGAAGGACTTAAGCAGGCCTTATGGGAGCTGAGGGGAGGGGCCCTCTTGCACCTTCTCCGGATTCCTGCCCTGTACCCCCATGTCCCCCATGTCCTTTCCTACCTGTATGCCATCTGGTTCCCCAGCAATGGGTAAGGTAAAGGACACTGGATAATCTGGCTCACTTGTCAGATGAGGGAACTAAGACCCAGGAAAACTAGCTAGGCACTTCTTGGAGAGTAGAACTTTCCACCCTCATACAAAATGACGGCATGCTAGGTAGGTATGGCTGCGGCGCCTGCAACCCCAGTATTCTGGAGGCTGAGGCAGGAAGATGTTCAGTTTCAAGATCAGACTTGACTATATAGATTAAAAGGCATTGTTGGGGGCAGGGCATGGGGAGGCAGAGTGTGGCTGTAGCTCAGTGGTGGAAAACTTGACAGGCACGAGCAAGGTCCTGGAGCTCCATCCACATCCAGACAAAAGGGAGAAAGTAGGATGCGGATGTGTGTGGAATACTGACCCATACCACGTACAGAAAAGCAGCATTTGGAACAATCTCTACAATACGATTCTGATTCTATTTGGTTTGGGAGCTTTTTTCTTTCCTCCTTTCTTTTTTTTTTTTTCTTTCTTTCTTTCTTTCTTTCTTTCTTTCTTTCTTTCTTTCTTTCTTTTTTCCTTGTTTGTTTGTTTGGTTTGGTTTTTGTTTGTTTGTTTCTTTGGGGGTCCTGGGTTTTGTTTTTGTTTTTTTAACTAATGTAGAGAGCTAAGGAGATGGCTCATTGGGTAAAATGCTTGCCACAAAGGCATGAGAACCATATTTAGGGTCCCCAGCACCCACACAAATAGCAAATGTTTGTAGTGGCCTGCCCAGGACACAAAGGTGGGATCCCTGGAGCAAGCTGGCTAGACAGACTAACCCCATCTGGGTACAACCGAGAGACCTTGCCTAAAAATATGAGACTGAGAAACTCATGCCTTCAACTCCAGTGCTGAGGGGGGCCGAGACAAGCAGATGTCTGCTAATGTGAAGCCAGTCTGCTTTACATAGCAAATTCTAAAGCAGCCAGGACTACATAGTAAGACCCCGCCATGAATAAATAAATAAACAAACAAGTAAGAAGAAAGAGACTATGTTGGAACTCACTTGAGGAAGATCTTTAACATCAACCTCAGACCCCCATGTGGCTGCGTAACACATACACATGCAAATACAGAGAGAGAGCAGTTGTAACCGGGCATGGTAGTGGTATTCGTGAAGCATGCCAGTGCTCAGGAAGCTGAAACGTTTGGGGATAATGAACTCAAGGCCATTCTGAGCTACAAGTGAATGATGTCATTGTCTTCTCAGCATTTTTCAGAATTATCCAGAGTGGGATTTTATTATTAAATTCATTTATTTATTTTGTATGTGTGTGCATAAGCCATTGTGGGTGTGTGGGGGTCAAGAGAACAATTACAGGACTCCCCTGTGGGTTTCTGGTATCAAATTTAGGTCATCGTGCTTGGGAGCCGATGTCTTTACCCACTGAGCCATCTTAACAGCCTCTAAGTGGTTTTTATATCAAGTAAGTAATTTATTTATTTGGGGATCCTGGGGAGGGGAGTTGTTGAAATGAGTTTCACATGTATCTCAGGCTGATGTTCTAGAACTTACTATGCAACCCAGGCTGACCCCAAAGTCCCATAGCAAACTTCCTGCTTTGCCTCCCAAGTGCGGGGGTTTGAGCCACAAGCCACCAGACCCAGTGATTATTTCCATAAGAAGAATTATAAATGTAATGGCTGCCGTAAAGGTCAAGGGCAGAGGACGGAGGATGAGGGCTGGGGAGTAGTGCCCGGGTGCTGACCACTTCCCATTATCCCCCCCGCCAGGCACTCACACGCAGGTGGTGCAGGTGAACGACTCCATGTATGGCTTCATCGGCACAGATGTGGTACTGCACTGTAGCTTTGCCAACCCACTGCCCAGTGTGAAAATCACCCAGGTCACATGGCAGAAGGCCTCCAATGGCTCCAAACAGAACATGGCCATCTACAACCCGACTATGGGTGTGTCCGTGCTGCCTCCCTACGAGAAACGAGTGGAGTTCCTGCGACCCTCCTTCATCGACGGCACCATCCGCCTCTCCGGTCTGGAGCTGGAGGACGAGGGCATGTACATCTGTGAATTTGCCACCTTCCCTACGGGCAACCGTGAAAGCCAGCTCAATCTCACTGTGATGGGTAAGCTGCCCTGGGCCTCTTTTTCTTGCCTGTCTAGATGGCTTGGCCATCCTTAACGTGTGCCACCATGGCCACAGACACCCCTGTTGTCATGGCATGCTCCCAGAAGTCCAGGCAGAGCGCCTCTGACTTGACGAGCGAGACTACCCAATTTCCCAAGGATCAGGGTGGGGCCTTAGCTTTGGACAAGGGACAGGCACTGTATTTAGTTTGGGGCTCCCACCAAGGGACATGTGTTGGAGAATAGGAAGCAGGCAGGTGCTTTAGACACTGTGATAAGGAAGGAAGATGAACACACCAAGACTCTTAGAAGCCTAAAACCAGGTCTGTTTGCACAGCAAGGAGGGTTTGCTGGCGCGTGAGGAACTTCCCAAGAGAAATTCTGGGAAGGGCTTCAGTGTAACACAGCTGGGAGGCAGAGGTGGCTAGGGTGGGTACCTAGCAGATGCCCAGGCCATTTCAACTAATGCCATCGTGTTGCCCCCGCAGCCAAACCCACCAACTGGATTGAGGGCACCCGGGCGGTGCTTCGAGCCAGGAAGGGACAGGATGACAAGGTTTTGGTGGCCACCTGCACCTCAGCCAATGGGAAGCCTCCCAGTGCGGTGTCCTGGGAAACACGGCTAAAGGGCGAGGCAGAGTACCAGGAAATTCGGAACCCCAATGGCACCGTGACAGTCATCAGCCGTTACCGTTTGGTGCCCAGCAGGGAAGCCCACCGGCAGTCGCTGGCCTGCATTGTCAACTATCACCTGGACCGCTTCAGGGAGAGCCTTACGCTCAACGTGCAGTGTGAGCCAGGGCCAGGGGCCCTTTCCCATCCATTGCCCCCTGCCTTTCTTGTCTGTATCCTAACCTCTCCCTACTACTTTCTCTTCCAAAATGCTGCAATCTCCCTGTCCCCTCCCTTGCAGCTTCCGCTGAGGTTCTGTGATAGATACCTACTTGTTCTAGGTGCTCTCATGTCCTCACCATCCTCCTTCCTTAACTCTTCCTTCTATCCCTTCCCTGGCTGTTCCCCTGACCTCACCCTCTTCCAACATCCTCCCTTGCCTCACAGATGAACCTGAGGTGACCATTGAGGGCTTTGATGGCAACTGGTACCTGCAGCGGACAGATGTGAAGCTCACGTGCAAAGCGGATGCTAACCCGCCAGCCACTGAGTACCACTGGACCACGTGAGTGCCGCGAGTTGGCCTGTCCCCTGAAAATACCCCCACAGAGGCCCAACCACCCACCTCTGGGGAGTAGGGAGGATTAGAATCTAAACTCGGATTTTTCCGTCGGGGTCGGTTTAAGAGACCGCCACATGCGCACACACACTATGGACACACACCGCAGCATTTGAGTGCTTAGGTTTGGAACTAATAATCCTGCCAGCAGGGGCTTCTCTCAACCCGCTTCCCTTCTCTCACTAATAGAGAGTTTTGTCATTTTCGTTTGGTGACTCAGGCTGAGTCACCCCACCCCAGTCCCCACTGCTTATTTTTATCAAGGTATCCCCTGGGAAGCTGGTGTTCTGGAACACCCCAGTCTCTCTTTGTTTCTAGCCCTCCAGTAACCCCAGGTTCTCTGAGTGGAGGCAGCAGCGGGTCCCCTTGTCCCACTGTCGCGTGCTTGGTTTTACAGTCTGGCTCTTGACCTTCAGAGAGAAACCAAACACAGCCCCTCTGGCCGACTTGAACATCTCAAGCGAGCGTTCTTTCCGCAGAGAGCTAGGTGGGACTCAGACAGGGTGTGTGGTAGAAGCTGAGAAAGTTGACATGGTGACCAACAGCTCAGAGTGAGTCTAGAGTTTTTTCCTAGGAAGTAGAGAGCCCTGACAGGCCCTCCCGGTTACCTTCCATTTTTTGGCACAAAACTGCTTCTGAAGATGAGGTGGGCAGGGCCTGCTTGCCCTGCCAGCCCTGTAGTTGGAGTGGCTGCTGGCTTAGCTGAAGAAGAGTGGACAAAAATGAAGGTCTTTCATATTTGACAAACTCTCAAGGTGGTCCCCACATGGAAACGTCTTAAGACACACCCAGCAATGGCTGGATCATCAGTGGGAAGGAGCTCAGCCATGCCTGCCTGTCCACTGGACTAGCTTCTTCAAATGCACTTGGCTCAACAGCCCCACTAGAAGAAAGCTAGCTAGGGGTCAGGACCCAGATATCTCTGTTGTCAACCCAAGGAGACAAAGGACAAACGAGGGCCCAGGAGCAGTGGAACTCTCCTGCAGCCTGCAGCCTGCAGCTCCAGCTGGCTCAGGCTCTGTTGCTTCCTAGCTGTGTGTGTGTGTCCTTGGCCTTGGATCTCGGCTTTCATCTGATATGTGGGAGTAGTACCCACCTGCCTTGAATATATTTCAATGGTTTGATGATCAGACGTGAACCACCAGGCATGGTGGCCCAGATCCTATAATTTCAGTACCACAGGAGCCCAGTCGGGGTTACTGCAAGTTCAGAACCAACCTGGGCTACATAACAAAGCCCTGTGTCAAAACAAAAAGACACAAAAACAAAACAACAACAAAAAAGTATTACTGAATAATAGAAAACTGTGAGATACAAGAGGTTATTATTGTTAACTTCTACCTTAAACATACTCTAACATACACCCTCAGCAAAAGGGCTGGCAGATAGCACTTAAGCCAAGTGGATGCTCTAGGAACTTATTGGGTCTGAAGAGTCATAACCCTTCACTGTGTCTCTGACTATCTACAGATTGAATGGCTCTCTCCCCAAGGGTGTAGAGGCCCAGAACAGGACCCTCTTCTTCCGGGGACCTATCACCTACAGCCTGGCAGGAACCTACATCTGTGAGGCCACCAACCCTATTGGCACCCGATCGGGCCAGGTGGAGGTCAATATCACAGGTAAGAATCTCAGCGTCCCTGAAGTGCCCCGTCCTCAGGTTCCTCCACGGCTGCACCCGCTCCGCTCATCGCATCGCGATGGGAAGTCTGCATCTTTTTCTCCCTTGCTTCTCTGGGGTTCAGGCCACAATTCTTTCTTTGCAGTTTTCTCTTTGCTTTACGTGGGGCTAAAGAGTACAGTCAGAGTGACGCTCAGCGAGAGAGGACAGCAAATGCTGTTTTCAGCAGTGGCATTTAGGGGAGTCATACTGGCTTGGTGGGGCAGGTCTGCAGGTGGAGCCCATGACCTCCAAGTTCTGCAGCTGGAGGTGAGGAAACCCGTAGGGCTGCAGGGTGAGGCTCGCCTCAAGCAGAACACAAGACAATGTCACCGGGGCTGGAGTGAGCAGCTCCCTGACAGCATTGGATACATATGTCTCCAGACCAAATTGCTCTTTTCCCAGATCTTTCTGTCATTACATGAGGGGGTCTGTCAGTCCGGGGAAATGAGCACTTTTGATGTTCTGCATGGAGACTTCCCCTGGGACATGACCTGAGCAGGCCTCAACTGTGTAATGGGGCCAGTGTGACCTGCCTTGAAGGAAGGGCTCCTGTCCAGTGACACAGAATGTAGGTCACATAACCTAGCACAACTCAGTCTGTCAGTAAATGGCCAGGGCTCTGTGATTATTGTCCTGACCTCCAGCATTAACATTGTCATTAGTGGGAGCATCAAAACAAAGGCACCAAGGACTAAATTGCCACCAGATGTCACAAGGGGGAGTGCCTGTAGTATCAAACCTAAGTTCCTTTGTCAGTTGAGAAAGTGTCACAAAGACCCTCTGAAAACAGGAAGGGACATCCCACTGCCACCAAAGGAGACAGGATGTAGCATGTGCAGAGTGACCTTGGGCTTCAGGAAGCTAGGTGATGGTCAGAGTTGTAGCTAGACACACATCTGGCATTGAGCCTCTATCTCAAGAGTAAGATATCAACCGTGGGTCCGCTCCAAACACCACAAAGCAGCTGGAGTTCTCCAGGCACTGCACTGACCTGTCCTTGGGGCTGTCTTGTCACCTAGGAACTACAGAGTGGTATAGTCACTTACAATTTTCTTCAACTCCCCGTCCCTGACTCTGAGACTTGTTTATAGGTGCAGAGGTACCAGGGCTGGAACCTGGTGACACCCAAGGTGACAGACAGGCCAGATAGGGTTTGGGAGTTCCTATAGAACAGCAGACATGCAGAAGAGAGCTGCCACACATTTCTTCCCTTCTGGCACAGTTTGGAGCCTCACAGGGGCCTGAGCTTTGGCTCTCAGACTGTAGGATTGGATGAGGAAAAGCCTAGCCACTTCATTTGAGGAGTCACCATAGCATGTGCGACCAGTATGTCATTCGAAGGACAGGAATGTGTTCCTATAAGGACCGTTCTTGGCTGTGTGGCCCCCAACAGGATCACCAACGTCACCACACCATCCCACTCTGCCACCCGGGCACTCTGGGAAAATAGCTGGGTGGAAATTTTGAGGAAGTAAGGAGCCCCAAAGCATCTTCTCACTGATGCTACTTCTCAGCATGAGAAGACTGACCAGAGATCCTGCTGGGGCAAGTGTGCCCAGCCTCAGAGCCACAGATAGCAGGAGAGTGATATCCTCCCTTCTCTGAAAGCCCAGGGACAAAGGCAATGGGCACGAGGAAGGGCTGCTCCTTGGAGGCTCAGGTCCAGGAGCAGAAAGGAGGAGAAGGAAGAGGAAATTAGCCATAAAGAAGAAGCTGCCATGGGTACCCAGTACCGGCTGTGGGACCTGTAGTCAGGTCTAGGTGGTGGTGTGTGATCTTCTGCATATAATTTCTGGTGGTCTAAAACCACCCAGAGCTCCAGTTAGAAAAGGGTCCGTCATACCAGGGCTCTGTTGTTGGCAAATCTAATGCCAGGAGCCAAGAGCCAAAAAAGCAAGGCAGTCCTTGAGCTCCTGATAAGAGCTGTAGGTCAGCCCTGCAGGGAGCAGCTTCCAGCCCTTCTAAGGGATTCAGCCAGATGTCCTAAGCTTTTCAGTGCTGTGCATTCTCTAGGTGGCCGACAACCTCACCGCCCTTTTCCCCACACCAGCAAGGGCCCTCTGAAATCTCTGGGGACCACCCCAAGGGGCACAGCTGGGCCCTGAGCTCCCAGCCCCACTGGTCTAAAGGCAATGCATGAGTGAGAAGGGTAAGTGGAAATTTAATATTTCATTCTGACCATCCTGTCAGGTAATAGCTTTGCCCTGGGTCCATCTGGAGAGAGGAATAGTGAGCAGCTGGGGTGGGGTAGGCAGGGAGAGCATGTAAGGTGAGAAGCTGGAACAGCAATGATGGGCACAGAAGAAGGGCCTTGCGAACCTCCGGGAGACTCTCAGTGAAGCAGCCTAGCAGTGTGTGTGTGTGTGTGTGTGTGTGTGTGTGTGTGTGTGTGGTGGGGGGGGGGGAGTTTGACCAGGACATCAGTTAAGTGCCATCACAGAGAATGACCCCTAGTGTGAAGTAGACCCATGCTGTGGCCAAGGGGAGGAGAAAGCTGAGCGGACAAGCCAGTAGAATTTGTGGATACAGTTAACAACATCTGGCCACTCAAAGAAGCCCATTTGCCAGGCCCTTGTGCTGAGAAGCAGTTTCAGAGTCCGGGTCAGCGGTCCCGGGTCAGTGGTCCCACAGTGTAGTAGATAGAACCCTTCTTCCACAAGGGCTAACAGTCAGTGTGCGGAGGGACCCAGGGTACGGCCTTGACCAAATAGGAGTAGCTTCTGCCCTTAAGGGTGTTGGGAAGAAAGCCACAGGTTGGCCTCTTGCCACTCCCAAGAGCAGGGAGGGGAAGCCACTCAAGTTCACTGTGTCTGTCCCAACTCTTACTTCTGGTGATGTCTGGGCTCATCCCGTGGGCATGCCAGTCAGGCCAGTTCTTTGGACCAAGGTTTGTCGGCCTTCCCAGGGAGTGTCTCTTGCAAGTGTACGTGTCCAGACATGACTGTGGGTGTGTTCTCCTGTAAGCATGTGTGAGCCAGTGTGAGCAGGCAAGCCACTGTCTGCCTGCTGAGTGTGCAAACAGAAGCCTGGGGCTATGCTGAGGGCAAATGGGCAGCCTCCAAGCCAGCAAATGGCAGTATGTTTGGGAATCCGAGGATGCAGCTGCATCTGTACCTCTGGGAGTTCTTCCTCCAGCTTGCAGGAGCCCCTGTCAGACTTTATAGGAACTACACAGCTGCTTCAGCTAACAGAAGAGGATGGCAGGGCTTCCCAGAGTATGACCCCAGGCCTTCCCATCTTCCCTGTGGCTGGCCTCACTGCATGCTGGGAAATGTAGTTCTCACAACTTTCTGGCTTGATCTGATGTAGGTCATTTCCTGCCTGCCAAAATATCCGGCATTGGTTATGGAAGCAAGCCCAGACATTCCCTTTGACCCTCGATCCTAGCTCCAGACTATAAACCCTAAGTCTGGTTCACCTTAGGTCCATCCAAAGCCCCCTCACACTGGGCCACCCATCTTAGTCTCAGAACTGGGGACCCAGAATGAAAAGTTCCATTGCTCTGAGGTTCTGTCCATCCCAGGCCCCCAGAGAGAAGTCTGCAAACCTTTAGAAGCAGGGCCAAGTGGACCACTTTGTAGAAGGATGTGAGAGGGACCAGCTGGGCCCCCGACAGCAGGAGCAAATGTCCCCAGTGTGGCTCTTCCTTCTCCACCCAGCTGTGGCGCTTGTCGGTCTGCTTCTGGTGAGAAGCTGCTGGCTGACCACTGACAAGTGGAAGGGGAGAGGGGAGGGGCAGGATGCCCCCTTACCCCCTCTGAACATGAATTAAGTTCCCGTAACGATCCCTTCCCTCTGCCTCCCTTTGGCGCTTTTATTTTGACATCTCAGCCATCCCTCTGCTCCGCACAGACCTGACCTTAAAGTAGTTAAAATATCGTGGGTTCCCTTTGGTCCCTAAAGATCCCCCAGGCACAGTAAACCTCATTAGAGCTTAGGAAAAAAAGTAGAGGACTTGGGCAGGGGAGGTCAGAGGTAGAGAACCAAGCATAATCTGCCCCTAAGCTGCTGCTCCTCCTACCATGATTCTTATAAATGAGGTCCCCAATGTGTCCCAGGTCCACTTTATCTGTGGACTGAATGCTGGCCCCGCTAAGGCAGAGCCATGGCATGAGAGAATGTGTCCTTTTATCCAACAAGGATGTCTTTGCCGTGTAATCTAGGCACTTGGGATAAATCAGTGAGCAAAGCAGATCCAACTCCGTCCTTGGAAAGCTTATGGGGTCCTGAAGGGGAATAGGCAAAGGAACGGTGGGAAGGAGGCTGCCGTGCTGCCGACATTGCAATTATAAGTACGGTGGATGAGGAAAGTGGCCCTGGGGAGGTGGTGTTCAACCCAAGCCCTGAAGGGGATGATAGCATGAAGCTCCCGTCCATGACAATGATCCCTCAGCTTGCAGAAAAGCAGGACAAGATGGTGTAAGTGCTTGGCAGGGCGCCGGTCATGGAGAGCATTCTAGGCTCTGTAGCTTTGGCTTTCTCTGAGAGTAAAACAGAGTCAATGAGGGGCTGTGGGCAGGGTAGCGATGGGATGTGACTTACACGTTAATGGGATTTTACTGGCTGCTGTATCAAATACAGTCTATAGAAGCAAAGGGGAGAGAGCAGTTGGGTGTCGATAACCATAAATAATCCAGTTGAGAGATGGCGGTGTCTTGAATGAGGGTGGTGGGGATAGAATGGTGAAAAGCACCTAGATTCTAGATTTATTTCGAAATATAATTTACAGAGTAGTTTGGGACACCAACCATTCTCATCAGACAGATGATACAGCAAACCCTGTCATCCTGTGATTAGTGGGGTCAGAAAATCCAATCTAGCCGAGTTAAATGTAAGAGCGCGGTATTTTTCAATGGTTCTTCGCTGGGAGAGCAGGGAGGTAACCGCGGTGGAACTTACATGTGCATAGCGGCCGCGCTTCAGTGAGTCAGCGCCAAAGGACAGGCGGCCACTTCTCCCAGCTCTTCCCTTATTCCGACTGGAAGGAGAACCAGAACCCACTGTGATTAATCGTAACCTGCGCTTATTAGCAATGAGTTTGTAATTAATAGACTTGGATCTGACATCGTGTAAAATACAGCGAAGGATGCAAAGCCGTCGGTCCATAGGAAGTCTACAGAGGAAGAGTTAAACATGAACTACAGAACTGAAGCATGGTGGAGGCATTGCAGCAGGGCGTGTGGTGTGAACGAAGGCTTGTTTGTGCTTAGGGACTCACTCGAGGCTGGTTCTGTATTCCCAGCTATTTGGGAAGCTGAGGCCAAAGGATCACAGGTTCAAGGACAGCCTGAGAAACTTACCAAGACCCTATCTCAAAATATGAAGTAAAAAGTGGTTAAGAATATAGCCTGGTGGTAGAGTACTAGCTGGTGCCAGGCACTTTGTTAAATCCTTAGTATTGCATACACACCGCAAACTGGAACTCAGATAGCAAACATAATGTATTAATCAGCTTTCTGGTACCTGTCATAAAATACATGAGATAATCAATTTAAAAAGTGGAAAGGTTTGCATACCTTTAATCCCAGCACTTGGGAGGCAGAGACAGGCAGAGCTCTATGGGTTCAAGGCTAGCCTGGTCTACATAGTGAGTTTCAGGACAGCCAGGGTTATGTCATGAGATACTTGTCAGGTCAGGGGGTGCAGGGAGGTAGGTGGGGAGGGGAGGGGAGTACACTCTAGCTCACAGTTTCAAAAGTTGCAGTCTATGACTGATTGACCTGTTACATTAGGGCCTATGACGAGACAGTGTATCATAGAAAGAATGTGACTGTAGAATGACTCATTCACTCTGTGGAAGGCAGCAAGCAGACAAGAGACAGGGTCCCCATAGCCCTTTCACAGGTACACCCCCCAGTGACTGGACTTTCTACAGCTCTAAAGGTTCTACCACCTTCCAGTAGTGCCATGAACTAGCAACCAAGCCTTTTGCACTGGGGCCTTTGGTAAGGACAGTTATCCAAATCACAGCAGTCAGCAATGAAGGTGCATGAGAGGAGCTTGGCAGGCCAGGTTCTAAGACCCAGCAGGCAATGGGGACTCACTGCTGGTCTTTGAGACAGAGTGGTCATGTCTTTCCAATGGGAATTAATCTGCTGACTGGGTGGGGCAACCAAGAGTAGAGACTCAGTAAAGGTGAGAGGCCCACAAATGTTCTACCACAACAAAACCCAGAGAGGAACTCAGAGTGAACAAATGGTGGTGGTCGTGGGAGCCCAGGGGAAGCCCGGTAAATAGAGAGAATGAGAAAGGACAGCTAGCCATGTTAGAACAGGTGGGAATTTTGAGTTGGCAGTCCCAGAGGTTTCTTGACTCTATAATCTAACTGTTAGTTCTCCGGGATGGTCCTGTCTTCTGGAAGCTGGGAAACCCTCCATCCTGTGTGTGTATGTCATACTCCAGGGTATGGGGGAAGGTGAAGGGCTCCAGTGTGTCATCTAAGCCAATGTTTCTCAAAGTGTTTGTCCAGCTGTTTTTGCTGACCTCTGAGTAACGGCTCAAGGTTCCAGGAAGTACAGTTTGGAAAACTATCCCAGACACCTTCAGAGATAACAGTTCTGTGGCTGAGTGGGAGCTGTGTACTTGAGGTGGCTTGAGAAGCCAGGAGGATCTCAGTTGAGTCACAGAATGGAGCTGAGTTCTGTCCTGAGCAGAGACAGCAAGGCCCGTAGGTCCAAAGATAAAGCCTCCGCAGGGACAGCGGAGAAAGCTCACAGTGCAGGTGGTTACAGAGCATTGAAAGGAAAAGCCAAGGACTCAGGGCTCCTCACCTCTGCAGGCGAGGGGAGCATAGCAGTTCAGATGCAGCAGGCTGGTCCTTCCATCTAGATGCCTCGATTATTGTCTTAGCCTCTCTGAGCCCACACCATCATCCTTCAAGGCTGGACAAAGTCTAGCCTCCAAGAAACCTTTGTGAATTGCGTGCCTCAATGTTCTTATTCTCTTATTCCCTGAGCACTTCACTGTCAGCTCCTTCCATGTCTGCTTGCTGCAGTGATCCCAGGCATTCCTTTGGCTCTATAGCAATGCTATGACTAGAGAGAAAAAATAGTCGGTGGATATTTGCTAACTGAATAAGGAAGTAGACAGGTGAAGATTGGCCAGGAGTGTGGCTCAGAACCTCAACGCTCAGGAGGCTGAGCTAGGAAGGTCATAAGTTCAAAGCCAACATGGGTTAATGAGACCTTGTTTCAAACCAACCAAGCAAAGAAAGACACGGAGGCAGATGGAGAGGAGGACTTTATCTGAGGCCTGGAGCTGGGGAGGCAGGCTGAGAACACAGATTTCCTTTCTAAGGACAGTGGGACCCAGTAAACCATGATGAGCTCCCAGAGAGGGTTGCAAGAGAAGCAGTCAAAACAGCTCTCAGTAAACACTTAAACTCTCTCAGTAAACTCTGTGACCTGCACTGAGGACACAGTGGTGACTAGTGGGGACCCAAATCCTCTGGGCTTGTGCTTCTCTCAGACAGCTCCAGGCTCAGGAGCTTCTGGGCGGCCACAGCTCAGCCATGTGACCTCAGGCAAGTGTCCCGGACCCTGTCCCCTTTTGAGGCTCCTGTGTTTTCACTAGCCCTCCCAGCCTGAGCAACATGAAAACCTCTTCCCCCATCCAGGACCTCCGCCCTGCTCCTGCCTGCTTGCCAGTAGCACCCCACACACTCACATGGGGCCCATGGGAGGCGTGTGATTCCAATGGAGTGAGTGATGCTGAATCAGGGAGTGAGCTGGCTGCAGCAGGCTCCCAGGAGCAGACACATGGGCCCAGACAGTTCCTTGACCCTGGCCCTCCTGGGCCAGACCGGGAAGAGGCCTGGACAGCAGCCTTCCTTCCATGCTTGCCCTGGGTCTACACCCCAGCGCCTTCCTGAGGCCAGTCATGGTCTCCGGTGCCACCCTGTGGTGGTGCTGGGAACCGTCTCCCTGTGTCCTGCCCTAGGACCTCTTGGCCTCTGGCCTGGGCTGGCCTGGACTGACTTCATATTCACTCATCCACCTCCCAGGCCTCAGAGGGGGTGGAAAAAAGAGACAACAGGGTAGAAAAGAAGGCCACCATCCACCTCCCCCTTCCATCTTCTTCTGGTCTTTTTGTCTTTTCCTGCCTTTATTGCCTTTTAATTTCCACTCTGCATTATTGACTTTTCATTTTTCCTTTATATTTTTTTCTTTTTTTTTTTTTTAGACAGTCTTGATCTATAGCCCAGACTTCCCTTGAACTTATTGCAACCCCCCTATCTTAGTCTCTCACATCCTGAAGTTACAAGTATGAGCCATTATGCCTGGCTCAGACCGTCCACACTATCTGCATATCCTTCCGCATACATTTGTGCCTGGCAAAACCTGTGGGACATGGAACATGCTCTCACATATGTATGCTCCTGATGTGTGATACACATGTAGTCCTCTGTATCCCCTTTCTGCCTGTCCCTGCTCTGTGCCTACCATCTGTCACTTTGGGTGTTTCAACCCTGTAGCCCAAGCTAGCAATCCCAACAGGTCTCTACCTTGCCCTGCAGGGCCATACCACAACCAAAAAGTCACAGCGCTTGTTTGTAGCACACTGATAGGCAGTTGGCACTCACAGGACGTCGGCTGAGCCAAAACTTGGGAATCTACTTTCTATCTGTCCTGAAGACAAAAGGAATTAGTCTGGATTACCTACTAGGTTCCTGGTGTTGGGTCAGTCACTTCTACATGTCAGGCAAAGGGACACTGGTGGCACTTGCATAGGGTTGATATGAAAAAAAAAAAAAAAAAGGCAGGATGATTTCTAATTGGGCCTTTGGGTAAGTTAACCTCGCTAGCCATCTCCTGCATTGAATAGAAATGAACAGCAGACCTCCTTGGAGGGTAGTGACCGTGAGGGACACACAGTTGGGTGCATGTAGATGTGCCTCTGCACCAAGGTGGGATAGGACAGAACTAATGCCACCTCCAGGGATGGTCAGGATGGAAGGCTGGGCGCTCTGGGTACATCAGCTGCCTCTGCTCCTCTCGCCTGCCTGGCTCCCAGTGCTGCAGCTGACCTCAGGAAGGTGGGGTGCTAAGGGGCCTCTGGAATCAGAACTGCTCAAACTCGGGGTGTGGACATCCTGTCCTGGGCTTTTCCCTCCCCTGCCTCCCTACACCCCCGCTGACTTCTGAAGAGCAGACACTGACACAACCCCCTCCATCTCTTTTCCTCACCCAGAATTCCCCTACACCCCGACTCCTGAACACGGGCGGCGCGCCGGGCAGATGCCCACAGCCATCATTGGGGGCGTGGCAGGGAGTGTCCTGCTGGTGCTGATTGTGGTCGGAGGGATCATAGTGGCCCTGCGCAGGCGCCGGCACACCTTCAAGGGTGACTACAGCACCAAGAAGCACGTGTACGGCAACGGCTACAGCAAGGCAGGCATCCCGCAGCATCACCCGCCCATGGCACAGAACCTGCAGTACCCGGATGACTCGGATGATGAAAAGAAGGCCGGCCCATTGGGCGGGAGCAGCTATGAGGAGGAAGAGGAGGAGGAGGGCGGTGGAGGAGGCGAACGTAAGGTGGGCGGCCCCCACCCCAAATATGACGAGGACGCCAAACGGCCCTACTTCACTGTGGATGAGGCTGAGGCCCGTCAGGACGGCTATGGGGACCGGACTCTGGGCTACCAGTATGACCCTGAACAGCTGGACTTGGCTGAGAACATGGTTTCTCAGAACGACGGGTCTTTCATTTCCAAGAAAGAGTGGTATGTGTAGCCCCGCCTTCTGGAGCCTCTGTCTGTGCCCACTTCTCCCAGGCCCCTACCCGCACGCCCCCCTGCCCACCCCCACAGCCCACTGCCCTAAACCAGCCCCAAACTCCTGAGGAGCCAGAGGAGCTCAGGGCAGACCCCACTTGGCTTCGTTTTTTTGTTTTTTGTTTGTTTTTTGTTTTTTTTTTTTTAATTTCCTCCCTCACCCACCCTTCCCCCTGGTGTTGTGTTCGACCGTGGCTTTGGTGTTGCTGTACCTTTCCTTTAAGGACCCCTTCCACTGCCCTGTGTGTAGGGAGCCCTGTTCTTGTCTTGTGTACTTGGGCATCCCTCCAGGGTTTGGGGAGCCAGTCCTCTCCCACCCCCCCACCCCCATCCCCCAACACTGGAATTTGTTTGTGTTCTCTCCGTTGGGAATGGAGGGCAAAGGGAGCTTCGAGATGGAGAGCACCCTCACCCCCACCCGATATGCTGCTCCTCTTCTCAGAAAGATGTAACCCAAGCCCCCACTAAGCTGATGCAGTCAGTGCACCTAAGAGGTTTTAGAGGAGTTCTCCGTGGTACCCAGGGGAGTCTTGTGTGGGGAATAATGGAGCTGAGGGTTCTGCTGGGGTCCTGGGCAGTGTGTTTTCCTGGTGAGGGTGGTTTTATGTTTTCTTTTTTTTTTTCTTTCTGGCCCCCCAAATGGAGTTGGCGTAGCTCTCATATACCCCTCTCTGTTAACGCCCAGTCCGTTCTGTACACAGTGGGTGACCCCAGGTGGATTCTACCCACAGTTCCTATATGCCTCTGCCAACATATGCACACATATCCATGCACACATCCCTGGGCCTATGCCAACCTCTCACGCCCTGCCCAGGCTGAACACTGCCCGAGGCCCAACCCTCTGCTCCACCTCTTACCCGTTCCCAGCTCAGGAAGGGATCAGCCCACAGAAGCATTCAGAGTCAGCTAGGATGAACCTCCCGCACCCACCCACCCACCCCCAAAGCCACTCTACAATTTCAGTGTAGCTCCAACCTTTCCTGACAATGTACATGTTTCTCGGATTTCTCCTTATCTGTCAAGTGCTAGCAACACTTGACTCTTCTGGAAAGTCAGGGCTGGGATCCCAGGAAGGAATGCGAGGCACAGAATTATTGAGACGGAGAAGGCTGCTTTGTGGAAACTGCAAACACAATTGAAGGGGGACTGCTAGCGTCTCATATGGGAAGGCTGGCCTAGATGTGTCTCGGGTCTCAAAGAAAGTGCAGGGGCACCGGGGACCTGCTGCGTATCCACAGACTGACCCCTGCTCACTCTCTCCTGGTGCCAGACTGGCAAGATGGCCGTGTAGAAGGGCCTTTGCATGCAGTCTCCCTCTTTGAATGGGATTCTGGCTTTGTCAGCCGTTCGGGGCTGGGCCTTCCCTTGAGTGCATGGAAAAAGGTCTCCCCACCCCACCTCACCCCAGCCCTCTGTCCCCAAGCTCAAAGTGCCTCGGTTTCTCCATCTGTGCCCCCAGATTACCCTCATTCTAAATGGGCATTCCCAGGGCCTGCCTGTCAGGATCTCAGCCAACTCAGCCCTAAGTGACACTCGCTGAGGGATCACAAACATTGGGGAGAGGGAGGCAGACCATTCTGTGCCCTACGGGCACTGACCCACCCTGCCATAGGCTTCCTAAGGGAGCCCCAGCCCACACCCCACTCCTCCCTGGTGCTGCTATTGAGTTCCCAGTCCAAGCGCCATCTCTGGCACCCCTTACTCAGCCCACCAGCTGGGGCTCTTCTGCCAGGCCCTCACTGCCCTAGTCCCAGCCCAGGCCGCCCAGTAGCCACGTAGCAGAAGTCTGAAGCCATGCCAGCCCTGGGGCGGCTCTCCGTCTTGGCATTGGGGACACTGGATGGGGTGAAGTTTGGGGAAGAAAATTCTGGGGCCTTTCTAGCCACAGGGAGAAGGAAGATGGAGGAGCTGGGCTGCTTCTCCCAGAAGTATTAGTGTCCTTTCCATGTCACAGCTCATCCTGTTCCTCATACCACTCTGCCCCTCTCCTTGGTCCCCCTCCCCCACCCCCAAGGCAGGAGGCAGAACCCTGACTGCCCCAGAGTGGTATTTCTGTCCCTATGGGGCCATAAGACTGAAAGACTCACCCTCCCGAGTCTCTCGCACCTTTCACGGTCATCCCCTATCCCCTGTCTTGTGATGGATCGAGGAGGCCCTGGGCCTGGACAAAGCACCTAAGCTCCCTGTACAAACCTGCACGCCTTTCCCCGAAGCAAAGCACAATTTATAGGGTCCATGCAGCAGGATCTAGGATCCCCAGCCGTGGCACTGAGCGCTTCCAGGCGGCCGCCACCTGGGCTAAGAAAGGACAGGAGTCAGGGGTCGGTAGCTGGACCCAAGGAGAAGGGGCTTTTCTTGCCCTGTGTTTGCGGGACAGTGGACACAGCCAGCTGACAGTGTGACAGAGCGGAGGGCATTTTGCTTCACCTTCATGCCCCCCCCCCCCAGCACAGCTGAGCTTCTGCCAGACTGCGGAGAGTAAACTTGGTGTGTTACCTGCCCAGACCCCTCCGGATGTCGTCCCTAGCTGCCCTCCCCCTCCTGTCCCTCCCCTGCCCCTGGACCCCTGTTTCCCTACAGATTTTGGTATTGTTCTGGTGTGCAACAACCCTCTGAGTCTCTTTTACCAGAAGGACCTGAAATACAGCAACACACAATTAGTGAACACACGCCCAGCACACCAACACACGCCTTCCACAGACCAAGCACAGGTGTGTGTGTGTGTGTGTGCACAAGTACACACATAAACGAGAAACCTGTATTAATTAATGCTCGGGCCCCAAGCCCTGGGAAGGCGCACCCTCTGCCAGCCACCCCAGCGTGCCCCAGTCACTGGTGCAATAACCTTCCTGCCATCGTCCAGGTGGGAGAATCAGGACTCACGTCAGGTGGGTGAGGCCACCCCTCTGAGCCCAGCAGACACTGCATCCTTTCCTGGGAGGAGGGGGGTGCTCCCAGGCCTCTGGAGGAGTCCAGGTAGAGACTTCCCCAAGCCTAACTGCCAACTGAAACCCTCTCCTGGTGAGGGCAGGTGGCTCCAGCTGACCTGGGCCGGAGACACCGAGAGGTGAGGAACCAGCCTCGCTGATGCTGCTTTCTGACCCCAGCTGTGAAGAGTGGGCTGGGGGGAAGAGGGTGACTTTTTTTTTTTTTAACAAATGGAAACAAAATCCAGGAGAAGCTGCCACCCTCGCCTGAGTGTGACTAAGCTTCCTTTGCTTCAGTTTCTATGTCACTGTTTTCCTCTTTGGTCCTGGGGACAGCCCAGCAGATTCCCCTGGTCCTGACCTGGAGGGGGGGAGTGGTTGCCCCGCCCCCTTTTACTTGTATTAAAAAAAAAAGATGGGTTGAAAATGTACTGAGAAAAAAAATGTACTTTTTTATAAATAAAGTGTTTAAAACAAGCCCAAGTGCCTCTTGTCACTGCAGTGGGGTGTGAGCAAGAGAAGGAGACAGACAACCGGACAGCAGGGACGACAAAGGCCAGAGTATCTGATTCTATGATAGGGACTCATTGAGGGGCCACATGGCCACCTTGCGGGCTTCAATGGAGCTATCCCAGGAGACATGAGCTGCGCAGGGCACAGGGGGATGGATGGCTGGCATCTGCTGGCCAGGGCCAAGGCATGGGGGTGTGGGGCAAGAACTGGATGACAAAACTGCACAGCTGAGGAAGGAAGGGCTGCTCCGGCTAGAGTCACAGGCAGCCCCTGCTCCAGAGCTCTTATGTCAGTCACCACCCCTCCCTAGGTCGCTCTCCTCTCGCTCACTTCCTTAGAATTCTGTTCCTCCCTGCCAGGTCCCCTGTGGCTCTGAGGAGCCCCGCAGTGGAGCACCTGCTGTGTTCCATCCCTGGAGACAGAAGAGGGGGCTCCAGCCTTTCCTCTTATATTCTGAGGACACAGCCCAGTCTCCCAGCAGCTCCTCTAGGTCCTAGCCTTACTCTCTCTCTCCCAGGAGACTGGTTAGAAGGAGCTCCTCTCTTCCCTCCTCCTCCTCCTCCTCCTCCTCCTCCTCCTCCTCCTCCTCCTCCTCCTCCTCCTCCTTCTCTCCATACCAACACCATCTGCTTCCCATCCCCTGGGCTGGAATGCAGGACAAATCGACCCTGAGGGTGGGAGGGCAGGGGCTTCAGGGACTGCCCCCTCCTACTCACCCCTGGTGGCATCTCCTTTCACCAAGATCCACCCCATAGAGCTTTGGGCTCCTGGGAGTGGGGATGGGTTGAGGGGCAGGGACCACAGAAGCCAAGGGAGCTGCTTAGCAGAAAGATCTCAGGTTCGCGTGGGAACAAGGCCACCTCCTCCACACCTAAGACTTGGGCAGTACAGAAAGGCAGAATCCAGCATGGAAAAAGCGGAGCCCACAGCTGTCAGCAGCTGGCTGAGCCCCTCACTGGAAAGCTAAACCAAGGAGCCCAGGACAGAGCTGTGTTTAGGTTGTTGATATTCGAATGGGATGCAAATTGGTTGTCTGAGCGTTTATTTCCTCAGTTTTTCAGGCTGTCTGTTTAAGTTAATTTTTAATTTGTGCGAGCAATAAATGCTTAATTACATTATTAATATATTGGAAGAGAGCAGTGGACAGAACATCCTAATTGGCATTTAACTAGAGCGTTCCGGCAAATTAGCCAAGACTTTCTCCCGCTTCGAAGAAGGAGGGCAAGCCAATTAGTCTCAGACACAGCCTCTGTGGGCGGAGCTTGGCCCTGGAGAAGCCAGACCACACCTTCCCCAGGCCTGGAGCCTGATGTCTGACTGAAGAGAGCAGCATCCACACTCAGCTCCCTAGCTGAATCAGGGCTTAGGAGAACCTTCATGCTAGTTAGTTACACCATGGGTCCTCGTTCTGTCTACACCCAAAATCTTTGGCCAGTGCCCCAGACAGAGAGCAGGAAACCTAAGGCTGGATGGCCCAAAGCAGTCCCTGCATGCATAGGGCAAAGGATGTTTCCGGCATACCACCATTGCCCATGCCAAAGGCAATGGCAGAGCATTCTCTGAGCAAATCTCCTGTTTCAGTAACTACAGGAGTAAACTTGACCTTCAGGATTCCGATATTTGATAGTGCAGTCTTTCACATTTTGGGTAACTGGAGGCCAGGCCACTATGCTAGTCTGATTATCCCTGCTCCAAGAATTCAGGGCAAAGGACCCCTAGGTTCCAAATTAGTCATTGGCCTTCTGTGGCTACATAGGATGAGAATTACCAATTTTGTTTGAGAGGATGTGGCATGACCTTCTACCTTGACCTTGAATACATAGGGGCTGTGCAGATATTGGTGGGTCACAAGTACTCTGGGCAGACAGCAGACCTTAGCATCTTACATTATTTGTTACATCTCACGTTAGTACACATTGCTAGTTTAACCCCCTCACTCTGTGTGGAGTGCTGAAGTCTAGAGAGGAAACTAGGGGTGGATGAACCCAGACATACCCTCTAAGTGTATAATGAGCTCGCTCACAGGCAGGGCCACCTCTGAGAGCGGGGAATGGGAAGTGGGGTGTCAAGAAACTGGAGAAGGTGAAACAAGTTTCTGTTGACCAAAAAGCAATGCAAGCCCCCAGTGGAGCATAAGGTGGGCATGCAGGAGCTACACTGAGCATTGAGTAGAGGTGCCAGTCACATTAGACACATTGAAGAAAACTTGCTGGGAAAGATGTCAACGGATGGTTTAAAAGAATGAGAAGGTCAGGCGATGGTGGCACACACTATTAATCCCAGCACTTGGAAGACAGAGGCATGCAGGTCTCTGAGTTCAAGGCCAGCCTGGTCCACAAAGAGAAAACCATGCCATAAATAAAACACACACACACACACACACACACACACACACACACACACACACACACACACACAATGAGAGGGACGTGGATGGTGAGACAGTGGAGGAAGGCCTCTGTTGGCTGACTAAGCACCAGCTGGACTCTGCTTTTGGGAACAACGCTGTATCTGCCTCCGTGCCCAGCAGCTTCTAGGAAACAGTCCTCGGGTTTGACCTGGATGCTAACGTCTATGCTCCTCAAGCCCTATTATATTCCCCCCCTGCTCCAGAAGCTTCATGATGGCCACGCCCAGGTCTTTAGGAGGCTGCTGTCTTACTCCTGGTCTGTACGAACTCCTAGATGATAATCAGAGGCATTGACCCCTCTTTTTATCTCTCTGACAACAACTCCTTTCCAAGTACACAAACACACACACACATACTCCACACCCACTACCCCACCCCACCTCTGGCTTCATCATATCCAGTTCACCCTGAACTCCAGGCTAAGGCCAGCACAGAAGTTGTTATGTCTGCCTTGAGAAACAACCCAATAGCACCCTCTATGCATGCCACAAACTGCACTGAGCACAGATTACTTAACCCAGAATCATCCAATGCATTAATTACGTGCCTTGTTGCTATGACAAAATAGCTGACCAAAGCAATTTAAGGAAGAGTTTATTCTGATTCACTGTCTGACAGTGTGGTCCATTTCGGTGAAGGAGTCATAGCTTGAGGGCTGATGACATTGTATCCACAGTCGGGAAGCAGAGGGAATGAGTGCTGTTTTCAGTTCTTTTCTTTTCTTTTCTTTTCTTTCTTTTTTTTTTTTTTTTTTAATTTGAGCTGCAACCTGAGCCTAGGGAATGGTGCTGCCCACATTTAGGATGGATCTTCCCAACTCAATTAACCTAATCTAGATAATCTCTCAGAGGTACTTCAAGAGATGTGTTCCATAGTGATTCTAAATCTTATGAAGTTGACAATTAAGATTAACCCTTACAGTTGAGGTTTTAAAACTCCAAGCCTTGCCCCAGGCAGATATAGGCAGAACCTTAGAACTTGGGAGCTTTTAACATGCAACCCCGGGACAGTTTAAAAGACAGTGAGATCCAAAGCCTCCAACAGGAAGTTGTGAATGTTCTCAGGTGTCAATCATGATGAAGAGGAGGGTCCTGAGATAGGAGCATGATTAAGCCTGATGGTGCTTGTCTGTAAGTCTGTAATCCTAAAAATCAGGGAAGCTGGGGGAGGATTGTGAGTTTAAGGCAAGCCTTGGATAGAAAGCAAAACCCTAATGAAAGAGAGAGAGAGAGAGAGAGAGAGAGAGAGAGAGAGAGAGATCCATTGACTAATAACATGTGTTAATATCTTGAATAGCAAAGTAGATGGATAGTTGGGGGACATAGGAAAGTAGTGCTCATAGGGCTTAGGTACCAAATATGCCATTTATTATCATATGATCATTATTAATCCCCTTCATCACCATGCTCCAAGACATAATTTCCTGCCTGATGATGCCTGTTACAGAGACCACCACCTGGAGGCAAGTGGAGGGCCAGAGGATAGCCATAGCTGTAGGGAAGAAGTCTGATGTTACACCACTCCTGGATGTGGGGCTCTGGGCACTTTCCAGAAGAGAAAAGAGGTTCCATAGGCCTTCTGTGAACAAAGATTCCGGGTCCATGGGGCTGGAGGAAGTGAATGCGCTTCAAGAAGGAAATTGACAGTTCCCTTGGGGCCCAGTTAGGGACACGAGAAAGGGCGTGAATGATAGAAAAGGGGAAGAGAGCAATGCTTATATCCTTCGTGCCATTTTCCCTGACTAAGGACCAGCTCAAAGGTCCCGAAAAGGCATGTGTTCCACAATGAATGAAAACCTTTTTTTGTTTTGTTTTGTTTTGTTTTGTTTTGTTTTGAGAGGATGGCTGATTCAGACATCTGCAGGTCCCCCGACCTCCTCACGGCCAATTTCCTCTCAACCGGAGCATCTAGCCTATCTTGGTTAGCTTTCTTTCTATTGTTGGGGTAAAACACCAGACCCTAGTGCAACTTAGGGGAGAAAGGGTTTATTCATCCATATGTCCACATCACAGTCCATCAGCTAAGGAAGTCATGGCAAGAACTCAGGCAGGAACCTGGAGGCAGGAACTGAAGTAGAAGCCGTGAAGGAGTGCTACTTTCTGACTTCTTCCCCAAATCTTGCTCAGCCTGCTTTCTTAATATTCCAGGACCATCCACCCATGGGCGAACCACTCACAATAGGCCAGTCTTCTGGCATCAATCATTGATTAAGAAAATGCGCCACAGTGTTGCCCACAGGCCAATCTGATGGCTTCATTTTCTTTCTTTTTTTTTAAATTTATTTCTTTATTTTATGTATACGAGTACACGGTAGCTGTACAGATGGTTGTGAACCATATGATGATGTGGCTGCTGGACCTCTGCTTTGCTCTGGCCCCACTCACTTCTGCCCAAAGATTTATTATTATACGTAAGTACACTGTAGCTGACTTCAGACACACCAGAAGAGGACATCAGATCTCACTACAGATGGTTGTGAGCCACCATGTGGTTGCTGGGATTTGAACTCAGAACCTTCGGAAGAGCAGTCAGTGCTCTTAATCACTGAGCCATCTCTCCAGCCTGGGTTCATTTTCTTAATTGAAGTTTCCTCTTCCCGAATGACTCTAGCTTGTGTCAAGTTGACATAAAGCTAGCCAGCACATAAGCTCTTTTGCATTTCCTCAGCCTCAGGAGAACCTCTTAACCTGTAAGCCAAGGAGCAACAAGTGATGGAGCCACACAAGTTGCCTCCCTCACTGGACTGTCTATGACACAGGAGATGGAGAGGTTGTCTACCTCATCTCCAGTGCTAAGCAAAGAAGGACAGACAGTGGGTGCTCAGGAGAATTGAAGGCAAACTGAATTTGTAAAAGTGACAGTCAAAAGAGATCCTTGGGTCATTCAGGCCAACCTCTCCACAGGGGGAGCAGGGCTACCCCAAGCATCTTTTTTTTTTTAAAGATTTATTTTTGGGGGTGGGTGGGTAAGGGGGACTTTTGGTATAGCATTGGAAATGTAAATGAGCTAAATACCTAATAAAAAATGGGAAAAAAAAAGATTTATTTTATGTATATGAGTACAGTGTATCTGTCTTCAGACACACCAGAAGAGGGCACTGGATCCCATTACAGATGGCTGTGAGCCACCATGTGGTTGCTGGGATTTGAACTCAGGACCTCTGGAAGAGCAGTCAGTGCTCTTAACCACTGAGCCATTTCTCCAGCCCCCTACCCCAAGCATCTTATGTTACCTCTGTTAGCTCATGGGTGGCCCTGCCTTACCCAGGGCTGTTCTGACTTGCAGAAAAAAAATTCCTTCCCCAAGTCTCACTCACTGATCTGGGCACACAGGATAATAACTCAGCCTGCCTTCTAGGATAGCCCTTTGGATATTACAAAACTGTTTACCCAACTGCTTAGCCCTGACCTGATCATCAGACCACTGAGCCCCACAGCAATGAGGCACCTCCCCTTGGAAGTCAGGCAAGGCTGGGCAATTGGTCAGCAACTCTGGGAAAGCATGACCTCGAGGCCAGTACAGAGCCAATACTCAAGCTGGCATCTCCCAGCCCTGGTCCCCTCTGGACCGCAGTGACAATGATGTGTCAGTGTGGGTTCATCTACCATGGGACTGTTGAGTGTGGGAGGCTGTTTGTATATAAGGGCAGGGGTCTCTGAAATCTCTATGCCTTCCATTCAGTCTTACTGTGAACCTGAAATTACTCTAAAAAAAAATAGAGAGAGAGTCAATTCTTGACAAGCCCCCGTTGTTCCTGGGGGAATAAAACACCATCTCTCTCTCGTCCTCATTGGCACAGACAAAATACTGTTCGTCTGCAACTGTGTGACCAGGATGAGGTGACGGTCAGGGATGGGAAATTGTGTGCCCTCTCTGATGCTGACCTGCCTACTCTTGTGCGGTGGCCACAGCCAAAGCAGCTGAGTTCATAGGGATGGCATGGGGCACAGAAAGGCTCAATCCTGGTGGTTGAGTTTCTGAGGTAGATGGAGAAGGGGGGGGGGAAGGAAGATTGGAAGGAAAGGAAAGAAGGGAGTGAAGGGGGAGAGGGAGGGAGGGAAGATTAGAAGGGTAGGTGGGTGGATATGTAAATGGATAGGTAAGAACAGAGGAAGGGTGGGTGGGACAGATGGGTGGATGGGACAGGCAAAAGGATGGTTAGATGGCGTGAGTAAATGTATGGGTAGGTGTAAAAGCCCGGGTTCTTTATGCCCACCCTTACTCTGAAACAATGACGCCGAGACATGGTATATTTATTAATGAGCTTCTTGTGCTATGGCTGGGCAGGACTCTCATCCACCCTAGCCCAACCATGCTGCCTCCCACCCAGACACATAGCCCATTGCCTACATCTTGGTCTCCTCCTGGCTGTTCCTGCCCCATCTGTCCTCTCACAGTGACCTCCCTGGGGACCTCATGGAGAATTGCCTCTTTCCCTGGCACCTACCAAGAGACCCTCTCACTGGGATTGAAAGTCCTCCCTCCTCTCCTGCCCAGCTGTTGGCTGATCAGCTCTTTAATAACCAATCAGAAGGGATGGAAAACTGATTTTACACAACACTGAGACAGGAGATGGTTGACAATGCCTAGGTCGGACTACAACCAGATCTCTGGGCATGAAAATCAGCATCTGAATGCACGGTGCACAAAACCCTCCCCCAACAGGTAGGGAGGAAAGAAGAGCAAAGAATGGGTGAATGGATGGATTAGATGAATGGTGGATGGATGAGTATCAGGGAGTAAAAGGATGATGGATGGATGGGTGGGTAGATGGACAGACAGATGGATGAATCTTCATGTGTGCTTGCTCTAACATGGTCTCCCTTGACCTATTATACTAGGGCTGCCTATCTGCATCGCCTGTGGTGGTTTTCATGCAGCTCGGCTACATTTTATCTCAATGATCAGGGCCAGCACTTTACCCTATAGCCATCTTTTGGGGAGGTGATTTGCTCCTGGGTTCTGCTCGCCACACATGCTCACTGTGAACGTGTGCAAAATGCGGTGAAAAGCAGCAGACAGAACCAAGTGTCAGCGGTAGGGACCTATGCACACTGCTAGATGTCCTTGAGCTTTGTCTCAATCTATGTCCACAAGCTTGGAATGACTAAAGATGGTTCATAGAGCTAGCTGTTTGGCGAGCCGATCTGGGTGGTACCCACCACAGGTGGCTGTGTGGATCAATCTCCTTTCCCAGCATTCAACTTATATCCCTGGACTGATGGGATGCTCAGTCAGGCTTAGCCAAGATAATATCATTTCTTACCATAGCTTTTAGCTCTATTTGTCCCCCTAATTAGGACATTAGCTATTAGGACACTCATCAAAGGATGATGATTTATACTGTACTCTACATAGGACAAGCCGTGGTGACAACCACCCCCTTGATATTTTCATTCCAGCTTCCAGCTAGGTACAGTAGCTGGCATGTGTAGCCTCGGTAGCTAGGATCTGCGTACTGCTCCAACTTCATTAGTGCGGGGCTGGGACTAACTACAGAAAGAAAAGGCTATATTTACTTCAGAGCAAAGACTTCTGGGTGCTCCCCAAAGTTTCATCTGTACAAGTGGGGAACCTGGGGCTATAGCTCATGAAGGAACCTTTGCCTAGTATGGAAAAGGCCTAGGGTTTGACTCCCCTGCACTGCAAAAATTAATTTAAAAAAGAAATAGGAATTCAAAATATCCCAGGAGAACACGAGGATGGGTCTCTACTTCTGCTTTACTTTATCGGAACTCTTGAGTAAGAGTTAGTCCATTGTAATTCTTAAACTCCTGCATTTGCCAAGGGTAAAGTGCTCAGATCGTCTGTCAGGGTCAGCTCCACGTGCACACATGATCCCCACCAAGACAGAGGCTCACACATCACACCTTCAGGCAAGACCCTCCTCTGGAGCCATTGGCCCTTTTCTTACAGTTTTGAAAGATTTATTTTATTATTATTATTATTATTATTATTATTATTATTATTATTATTATTATTATGATGATGATTATGATTATGATGATGATGATGATGGTGTGTGTGTGTGTGTGTGTGTGTGTGTGTGTGTGTGTGTGCCTGCTCACAGGCTACAGTGTATTTATTCTGTGGACAGGGGCACCTGTCTGAGATGACCACACACCCAGTTGCTATACACATTGTATCTAACCTAACTATTGTGCCTGCTGCCACCGACTTGAGAGTGCACTGGAGACAGATGCAGCTCAGATGCAGCTGGGTTTGTCCTAGGGGAAGTCCTGGCAGCATCATATGCGGTCCAGTGGCTCTACTGCCTTGCTCACTTGTATGTGTTCCAGTGGCTCTACTGCCTTGCACATTTGCTATCATCTCTTTTCACTCTCAGTCATCTCGACAAGGACCTAGTGGATGGAGTTTTCTTGTGGCTTTAACCTGCATTTTTCTGATGACTAGTTATGTTTTGAGTGGTTTTTTCTTTTTTTCTTTTCATGACTATTAATGATTTGGGCTTTCAAAGGAGAGGTTGGTACCTGTATACCACAGTCTTCTTAGGGACATAGGAAGTACTGGGAACCAGAGGAGGATGGAGAGAGCAAGAAAGGGTGGGGGGAGGGGGATGACTAGTACCCTGGGGAAGGGGCTGTTCCAGAGAAGCAAGAAAACACCAACAGTAAGGAACCTGAGAGCTGGCATGGCTGGCTGCTTTACGGTGGTGTTAATAATGACACCTTGACCACAAAATGTGGAGTTTACTCAGAAACCTTCTTCTGTATGTCCTTCCCCCCCCCCCCCCGTGCCCCCCCGTGGTCGGTTCCTAAGTAACTCAGAGTTCCTTGGGGGTAGCAAAAGCAGTGGACATTTCTTCTCCAAATGACTATCAGGACTTGCAGGGGAAGAGCATCGGTTAGAACTGGGCCCCAGGCAGGAAACAGGGAAAGCCCTGGAGAAGGCTGGGCTGAATCCCAGGGCTGTCCCTCCCCCCACTGCAGTTGCAGACCAGATTCCTCTGCAAGCCTCTATCACTGTCACCCTAGGCACCTGGTCTCATCATCCACTGCAGTGGATGCAGAGGGCACGGAGTGGGGCGTGGCCATTTCATCACTGTGAAGCTTTGACGAGCTTGGGAACTTAGAGCCCTGCCCCTGAAGCTTTGTCTCCAGGAGCACCTCAGGGGAGGCCACCATGCTCCCATGTCCGCAGCTCTTTGTTCCACATGCAGAAAGAGCCCTGTTTGTTTCTGTCATGGAACCAGAGCTCACTTTGTGAGATGAGGCAGAGTAGGGAGGAGAGCCCAGGCCCACCTCACCTGTGACACTGCACGCACACGCACACACGTACGCACATGCACTCGCGTGCGCACACACACACCATCTTCTACTACAGAGAAGTGAGGCATCTTCTCTGGTAACAAAATTTATCCAAGCCCCCTCCACGACAAGATGAGCAGAGAAGCCCTCACTACAGGGAGAACTACAGCAGGAGTGACTTCCTATGACGTCGTGGAGGCAGAGAAAGATCCCCAAAAAGACTGACTTTACTCTGTCCCCAGAGGTTTCCTCTCTCTTTCCTGGAGGAAGAGGCTGGGTTTAAGTAATGAAAAGTGGATTCCCTTACATGACGTTCTTCTGGGAGACGTCCCCAATCCCTTGGTTTTAAGAGCACTCAACTGATTGGTATTGGCTCTTCTGGAGGCTCCAGGATCAAGATGGCATCAGAACCCAGCTAATTAGGAAGGCTCCCCCAGCCCTTCTTGGAGGTCAGAGGCTGGCCCCAAAGCCTAAGATGCTGGTGTTCTGCCCTGGGCCTATTCCTTTGTCCTCAAAACTCAACACATGGCAATCCCCAGCCAAAGATCTATGTCCAGTTTTTAGAAGGTCGGCCATACCTTGATCTCACTAGAGGATTAGATCCAGGGCTTCTGTCTACCCAAGTCCACAGATGTTCTGGCCTCCTATATAAAATGATGCAGCGTTCACACAGAGCCCATACAATCCTCCTGCATACCTCAAGACACCTTTAGAGTATTTGTAACACTGGTTATGGCTGGGTGGCAGGTAAAGAGCTGTCATGGTTCATTGTTTCAAGGGTGATGACAAGGAAGAGTCTGCGTGCGTTCAGTATAGAGGTCAACTTAGCTTTCTACTTCTGTGTGGGAGTACCTGAGAGAAATGTGATGGAAGGGAGGTTTCTGTGGCTCTCGGTTTCAGACTTTCACCTGCTCTGTCTCTAGGCCATCAGAGGGAACAAATGCCACATGGTGGGGGAAAAGCTGCTTCCTTACTGTCAGGAAGCCAGGGCTGTCACAGTGGGCCTTTCCAGAGCATAGCCCAGTGACCCACTTCCTCTAGCCAAGCCACAGCTCCTGACAGCCCATCAGCTGTGAACTTCTCAAAGATCAATCCTTTTTGAGGTTAGTGTACACTGGCCTTTCAATAGCCCCAGGGACCAGATCTCCAACACAAGTCCACAGAGGTCATGTCAGCTCCAAACCATAGCCAATACCTTGTTTTCTGTCTTAAGGCAGAGTTTCCCTACCCTTTACTCAGCAGGGAATTCCCCTGACTTAGTTACTAAAGTGTTGAGATTACATCCAAAAACAATTGCACTCAGCTACAATTATTTCTGAATATATTCCTTATTGTTTACATTTACATCTCTATTGTTGAGGTGGGGCAGCATATGTGTGAAGGTTAGAAGTCAGCATGCAAGACTCAGTTGCCTCCTTCCACCATGTGGGGTCCAGACAGCAGACTTGGGGTTCCATGCACAAGCACCTCTACCCATTGAATCATCTCACCAGCCTCCCTTGGTGATCACAGATATGGAGAGCTTATGGTGTAGAGCATTAGAACAGGTGGGACCTCAGCAATTATTTCTCCCACCCCCAAATGAGGAAACTGAGGCCTGGGCACCTAAATGTGGTGAGAACACCTTACACGTGTGTGCTGTTTGAAGTCACAAAGTAATTAGATACTTCGATGACAGCTTGACCTACAGCATCACCAAGGACCATGTCCTGCTCAGAACCCTTTACAAGGTCAGCCCTGGGAGGCATTAGTATTACAGCCATCACCCAGAGACACTGGAAAATGAAGAACAGACAAAGTTGTCCAAAGTCACAGCATCAGCTGGTTAGAAACTGGTCTTCTAACACCAGCCAGACTGCTTCAAAGGCCACGCACTCCTCTAACCTCTTGGCAGTCCTGCCCTTTGCTAGCCACTATCACCATAAAGACTAAAGACAGGCAGAGGTTCTTGTGCACGTAAGAGTTGGTAGAGTGCTTGCCCAGCCACGAAGTCTACGGTTCAATCCCCAGCACGGCATAAAACAGACATGATGCTACACAGCTAAACCCAAGATTCTAGTGCCTGAGAAGCAGAGGTGGAAAGATCAGAAGTTCAAGGCCATCCTCAGCTCAGCTACATCATATATTTGAGGACAGCCTGGGCTACATGAGCCATGAATGTGGAAAGGAGCCTGGAGGGAGGAGAGGAGGCTAACAGAGTCAGAGAGGTGAACAGTTATGATAGTCAGAATGTAGTTTCTGCGGGTATGAAATTGTCAAAGAACAAGGTCAATATAAGTAGGGGAGGAAGGCAAAGAATAAAGGGAAGATACAGTGAGTGATTCATGTCTATAGTCCTAGGACTGAGGAGGCTGAGGCAGGAGGATTGCCATGAGTTCAAGGCCAGCCTGGGCTATGTAGTGTGTTCAAAACCAGACTACTACCTAGGGAGACTCTGGGGGGGGGGGAGTGTGTGTGTGTGTCTGTGTCTGTGTGTCTGTGTGTATATCTGTGTGTATGTGTATCTGTGTGTTTATCTCTGTGTGTGTATCTCTGTGTGTACACACTAAGAATAGACATAGGGCATTACGTACCATACTCTTAGAAGGGAAATGAGGGCCCCATACATGTTTCTGTTACTGACAAAACGGTAAGTGCCCCAGGCAGGCAGATACAGCCTGAGCTCATGAGAACCATATTTAATATCAAATTGAGTTATGAGAAGCAGGCAGGGATGATGAAGAAAGATTTCTTGTAAAAGATGGTATCGGGTGATGTTGTGAAACAGAAGTGACCTGGGAAAATGGCAGCACTCACAGAGCTAGGGCAGAGCAAAGCCTACATGAGCATGTCAGACAGCAGGCAAGGACTTGAATGACAAGGTGCTCTGGACTTCTGAAATGGGACCTTGTGTCCTATAATCTCCATTGCCCCCTGGATAGGTAAGCAAGAGACAGAACCTGATTAACTGAAGACCATCCCAAGGGCGGGGATGTCTGACATCCTCTCCAAAGTTACATAGTGATGAGTGGCAGACACAGAGCTGGGACCCAGGCCTGTGGCTCCAAGCCAAGTGCTCCCCAAGCTGCACCCACTGAGCACACAAGAAAGAACAGGTATTCCCGAGAACTAGGGGATTTCATGGACGAACACACAAGGCAGGGTCTTAAAACAAATGTGTTCATTTGTTCATTCACTCATGCTTTCTGTAAATTATGCCACTCCCTCCTTCTCTCTATCCTTCATTCTTCCTTAGAAACACTCAATAAATATTTGAGGTAATCCAAGGATAATGGCTTATGCCTGTAACCCAACACTCAGACTGAAATGGTGGTGGTGGTGGTGGTGGTGGGGTGTTCTGTAAGTATGAGGCCAGCCTGAGTTTAAGAGTGAAAGAAAGAAAGAAAGAGAGAGAGAGAGAGAGAGAGAGAGAGAGAGAGAGAGAAGAAGAAGAAGAAGAAGAAGAAGAAGAAGAAGAAGAAGAAGAAGGGAGGGAGGGAGGGAGGGAGGGAGGGAGGGAGGGAGGGAGGAAGGAAGGAAGGAAGGAAGGAAGGAAGGAAGAAAGAAAGAAAGAAAGAAAGAAAGAAAGAAAGAAAGGAAGGAAGGAGAGAGAAGGGAAGGAAAAAAGAAGAAAGAAAGAGAAAGGAAGGAAGGAAGGAAGGAAGGAAGGAAGGAAGGAAGGAAAGAGAAGGAATAGAAAATGAAAAAAAGCTAAAACGGGGTTTGGCTCACGGGTTTTCATTGCCTCACAATTAGAGAGCCCATGTCTGAGGTGGTAGCCAAGAATCTCAAAGCACAGCCTAGACGCATGCGCACAGAGGTGAGGCCAGGTCTTGAGTCACTTGGAGTCATGAAGACTGCCTGGAGACGTGGAGCCAACAGAGTAAAGAAAAGACGCTGATGTCCACTTCCAGGGTTCCTGTGAGGTCACCTGAGTCATGGAAGAAGTGTCTTGTGCCCAGAATGTCATGGCGTTCCATCTCAAGATCCTACATGGTGAGAGGAAAAAAAAATCTATCCCCTAAAACTGTCCTCTGACCTTCACTGACGCACACTGTGACAGGCCAACACTCAAGGGCCTTTTGAAGTCCTTCTCCACCAAGGATACCTCAAGAGCTAATTAAGGTACATCACTGTCAGGAAGCCCACAGAATTGCCTCAGAGGAACCCAGGGCTTCGGCTGTGCTAGGCAAGCACTTTAACTGAGCGGCATCACAGCCAATCAGGGCTGACAATCTTAGTGATGTCATCACTCAACATTCTTAGCCCCCACCTCAGCCCTTAGCCCTCAGCCTCAGGAAGGTAGTGAGAATATGGGCCCTTATCAGGCTAGATCCTAGAGGAGCTTCCCTGGGGTTTTCTACCCGTGAGTTTCTGCTCAGTTCCACAGCTGAGGTGGGAAGGGATCCCTGACTCAAACCCAAAGCTTCTGGACCTAATTCCAGTGGTCTTAGCCAGGCCTGGGATGGGCCTTGAACCTGCCGTTTACGTTGCGCCCAGATGACCCCAATCCCATGCTGGTGAGGTTTAGTGTCTATGGGATCAGTCTTGGGCCCTTTGCTCCACCCAGCTTTCCTGCCAGGCTCTGGACAGTCGCTCCAGAATTCAGGATCCCTCCCCTGCCCCCACCACTTTTTTTTTTTTTTTTTTACTTTTTATTAGTTCTTTGCGAGTTTCACCTCATATAACCCAATCCCACTCATCTTCCTGTCCCCTCACCCTTGCAACCTCCCCACAAAAATAAAACACAAATACTACTACTACTACTACTACTACTACTAATAATAATAATAATAATAATAATTAAAGCATAGAAAACATCTCATCATGGGAGCTGTAGTGTGTCACAGTGTGTCCCTCTGAGTGCACATCTTCACTTGCAAATGGTCATTGCTATGAGTCATTGATCTCGTTCAAGATCCCTGGCTCCTGTGACCCCATCAATATTGGATCCTCATCAGAACTCCTCCCAGTTATCCTGGTGTTGCCCTGTGTCATGGAGATCTGCAGCTTTGGATCAGCAGGACACTTTCACTCTCGCAGCCATTAACAGATGATACAGGTTTTGGGGTAGGCCAACACATGCCCTGGATCTGGGCCTGGTGCCCCTGAGCTGGCTAATACACAGGCTCTCCTTTAACCACACCACCAAACTTTCCAGCACTTCTCTGGCTTGGCCACACAATACCACCATCAGCAGGAGACAGGGTCAGCTCTCCTGCTCCCGTGTCCTTGGGGCTGGCTCACCCTCACCCATGCCTCCAGAGTCAGCGCCACTGCACTGCCCCATCAACAGGCCTGCGCACTTCTCCCAAGTTCTGCAGCCTATGAGGAGCTGCTCCAGCTCAACCATTCTCAAACCCTCAAGACTTGCTCACACTCGCCCTCCCTGCGTTTGCCATCAGGGCCAGCTCCACCATGTTGGCCAGGTGAGGCCCTGCCCACCACTCTTATCCAGCAAATGTGAGAACTAGTATTTGACCCTGTTACAAATTTGTCCCTGCTCCCTCCCCAGATTACAGCAGCCGTCATGCCACACATCTGTTTCTTCTAGAGAGGCACAAACAGGCCACCGTCTCAGGCCAGTGAAGGCCACACTGCTAATAGTGGAGACTCAGGCCTCTCTGATTCTTCTCACTGCCCTTCTGCTTTTCCAGTTGGATCCTTGTTCCTGGTCAAACGGCTCTCTGAGACCAGCTGGGGAAGAAACAGGAGTTGACGGAGGAGGGGGACCCAGGTGCCCAGTAGGGTAAGGAATGGCCATGTGACACAAATGCCTCCCCCCCCCCCCTGCTGAGGCATACCCTGCCCTCCAAGAGGCTGAGGGTCAGGTCCCTGCAGAGCAAGGTCCCACCAGGAAGATAGTTTCTCCTCCCCCAGGAATGTGCATGAAATCCCAGTAACTCTCTCCAGCTGGGCTTGACATTGGAGGGGTTCAACTTAAGTTGCCTCTTCTTTTCTAATGACAACTCAAGGTGCAAAGGTTGGGTAGGAGGGGCTCGGAAGCCAGGGGAGAGCCTTCTAGGTTGGAGGAACATCATAGGCACCATGGAAAGTGTCTGTCCTCAACACACACACACACACACACACACACACACACACGCATGACACGTTTGTGTCACATGGCCATCCCTTACCCTACTGGGCACACACTGATAATGGTGTCTTTATGAGTGGATCATAATGGTGAGGAGACTAAGGAAAGCCAAAGGCAAGAGGAAGACTAGCAGGAATATTTCCTAGGGAGTCCCACAGGGGAAAAAAATGCTTGTAAATAGTGTGTCCAGGCATCTGTGCTAATGCTTCAAACCCACGTTACATGACTAACACCTGAAATGTATGTGCCAATTCTTCCCAGACGAGATGCTGGCACTTGGAGGTTTTCAGTGACTTGCTACGAAAGTGGGTAACTTATGGCTGATCTGCCTGTCTCCCTTGCAGAGACATTGAGAGGTAGAGGCAATTCCAAAGGGGGACTCAGGCGCGATCCTCTTTCATGCTACCCAGCGCACTATACTGAGAATCAGGACACCGAGGTTCCTCTTTCATCTCCACCAGCAATGTGACCTTTGGCCATGTCACAGACTTTCTCTGAGCCTCGGTTACTGACCTCTCTGTAGAGGTTAACCAGTAGAGATGTCAAATATGAACATTTAAGCAAATGTACATATAAGATACAACTGTTGTGATGCTTCATCGGCAAGTATGATTTAGCTGAGAGTGTCACTTCTGTCAAACTGTGTTTTCAAGCCAGGCATTGTGCTACACATGGGTAATTGGCATTTTGGAGTTAGAGGATGAGCAGGGCTTCAAGGACATCGTGAGCTCAAGACCAGCTTGGGTTTCATAAGACCCTGTCTCAAGACATCAGACAAGGAAGAGGAAGAAGATGAGGAGAAAGGGAGGGAGGGAAGGAGGAGGGAGAGGAGGAGCCATCTCTACCTAGCTTCCACAGAGGAGAGAAATGGTGCTAGCATGTCCTTTATCATCATCCGCGTCAGCACCACCACAGCTGGCAACAGCAGGAGCCTCATCCCAACCATCAGCAACTTCAGCCCCACCACTATCATTTTCTACTTATTGAATGGCTAATAACAAAAATAGTAACCATTTATTACATATCGACTATGTGCCAAGCACTGAGTTGAGCACTTTACATCATTGATGCCTGCCCCAGGCAAGCAAGACAGAAGCCAAGGGCAAGAGAGCAGAGAGGTGGGAACTGCAGAAGGTGACAGCAAAGTGCCCTCCAGCCAAGACTCACGCCAAAGCAATGTCTATGGCCAAGGAGAAAGGTCTTTTCACTGGAAGGACCACCAGGGCAGACACAGGAGCGACAGAGGCTCTAGAATTAGATGGTCGGAGGCTCTTAGCTGTCCCAGCTGAGGACCATGTTGGTGGCAGAACACAGGGCAGAAGGAAGAGAAGGAACGAGTAGAGCTTGTCTGTGTCTGACCCCTCTAGCCATTGGCTGCCCAGAACAAGAAAAGACATGGCTGCTCCTCCACATGCCTCTAGGTGGATTCTATACCAGCCTGGGTCAAAAGGAAGAGCCTGAGTTGGCTCCTACAGGCAGAGGGGAGATGTATTCATCCCTAGGCAGAAGAGGGGAGATTCCTACAACCCTCTGTGCTGATATAGCAGCTGGCTACCCTTGGGGACCTAGGAAGACAATTGAAATGGGACAGAGTTAGAGAGCCGGAACAAGCAACAAGCTGCAGGGCTGTGTGGGACATGGCCGGGCTCGGGCTAGGACGTTAGCCCATGGTCTTAGGTCTCTAGATGCCCATGAAGAGCTCAGTCCAGATGCCAAGGCCACAGACCTGTAGGGGCAGAGGCTTGGCTGATGCTCATTACTGAGTCACATCAGGACTCCTGATGCCTTGGGATGTTGCCTCGCCCAGTTTCACATCTGCTCTGACCTGCACCATAAGGAGCTTCCTGTCCCCATGGAACAGGTCATACAACGATGACATTAAAATGAATCATGAGTTAGATGCTCCTGATATAATTGGGAGGCTGAGGCAGGAGATTGCAGCAGTTAGTTCAAATCCAGCCTGGGCTGTATAGCAGAACCCTGTCTCAAAAGACCAAGAAAGAAAATAATCATGATATGCCTGCTCCACTGAGACCTAGAGATGACCCAGTGGAATGCTGGATTTTGCCCTCAGATCTGGAGTCAACCCAGAGCGCTCTCTCTCTAAGCAAAAGGCAGAGTCCACCTTTTATATCTGGGCTGGGGAAATGACCGTGTAACCCACTAGATGGGCCCTGAGCAGAGAACTCAGCCAGCCCTTGCTCCGTCCCTCCCACCCCAACCCCCAACCAACCAGCCTACCGAATGAAAGTTCTATCTTCCTCCTCTCCCACCAGGACAGCTACTTGCCTGTAGAATCCATAGACTGCCCTCAGACACACCCGATTGGCCTGCCCCACAGGAAGTGACCCACCCAGGATAGCCCTCTGAGTCTGAGGTGGCTACACTGGGAGAACCTGGTCAGTGCAGCTGCTCAGAAAGGCGGGGTCTCTGTCCCCAGGCAGGGGCAGCATGAGAGAGGTTGCAACTATTTAAACCTTTAAGCACGCTCTATCCCCACCCACCCCTGTCCCCACTACCAGCCTCCTGCCCCACCATGCCTAACTGGAGCCCCTTTCCCAACCATACTCAATAATGAGGCTTCTCGTACTCCCCACTCTTCATATGCTTGTCCCTGTAGCACAATCACCCCACTATCCTGCTGTCCCTTTTGACCTCTGGGAACTCTAATTAGGTTCTTAAATCCCTACAGCAAGGTTCACACTCTGCGAAACCTGAACTCCCAGGGCTAATATCTCTCTTCTCTATATTCATCCTGGGCTTTGTGAAGACACCCAAGGCAAGTATCTTAAAGTGAGGTACTTGCTGTGTCTGTGTCTGACCCCACCTTACCCAAGGAAAAGTCCCTGCCTCAGAGCCCAGCATCTAGAGCTGATGGTATGCTTGTGAGAGAGGCAGCAGGAGCAGGCAAGCAGGCTGGGAAGCAGGCTATAGCCCCCAGACATGAGCACAGTCACTGGGACAACACATGGGAGGGCAAGATCCTCAGCTCCCAGTGAGTCCCCAGGCTGGTGCATGAAGGAGCTTAGAGCCCTGTCTGTCTCTGTCCACAGCCTCCAGGCCTGAGCCCGAGCCTCTTTTGTGACTCGCTGGATTTCACGTGCTCAGTTTGCAGGATAGATAGAGCAGCTTGTTGACAGTAGGATCAGGAGTTTAAGGCCAGCCCAGGCTACATAGAAAGCCCAAGGACATCCCATGTTATATGAGACCAGAAAAGGAGCAGAGGAAAGGAGAAGGAAGAAGAGAGAAAAAAATCTCAGTAGAACAAGGGGCTCACAACCAGCCTCCTGAGACTAGCAAAGACTAGACCGGGCACACCATAGGTTCTTTGTGGAAGCCCTCGCTTTTCTTCCACATGTTTTCCCAGTTCTCTCTAGCTCTTAGTGGTTCTTCTCCCAGCCGTGTCCGGCTGCCTGCAGGTGACAGAGCCTGCTCTAAGCCCTGTGGAGCTGAGACTGGGGAACACATTTGTCACGGTGTAACCAGAGAGTGTCTAGGGGCTTGATGCCAGTGCTCCAGCTGGGGCCAGCGCCAGGCCCCCTCCTCACAGCTGTCAAGAGGAGGCTCAGAGACAAAGCAACCAGGGGCCCTCCCTAGGGGTGAAGGGGGGAACGGACAGGGGCTAGGTGGGGCCCTGTCTGCAAAGGGACAAGAAAGCCACATCAGGTCCAGGCTACATGTGGAAACCAGGATCCCTAAGAAAGCCCTGTAGCCTATGTCAGGGAGAGCCACACGCCAGTCTGCACCTGACCACCTGGAGAACTTTGAACAAATTACTTCACCTCTCTAATCTGGACTTTGCTCATCAAGAATAACATTATCTAATTCTGTAAGCTTAGAGATCAAACAAACCAGAAACCAGCCAAGACACTGGGCAGAATGCCTGGCAAGCCACAGACATAAGCCAGCTTCTTCTCTTGGCCTTCTTTCCTGATCTCCTTTCTCCCTTCTACTTGTACCTAGTCCACAAAGTGGGGAGGTGGGGGGAGTCCTCCAGGTCAGTGGGATGGGGCCAGGGGACAATGAAGCTAGCTACACTTTGAAAGGGTAAACCTAGAAGAAACAAAGTCAGAGGCCTTCACCCTGGCCCTGCACATGTGTGAACCCTTGCTCAGAGCCTGACGCCCTCTTTGAGCCTTGTTTCTCCTAAACCCCCAACCCTTGATGCATATACAAACCCTTCCTGGATATTTTTGTTTTGCTGTGTATTACATAGTTTGATACCAAGCCCTTTATTGAGACAGTTGCCATCTCCTTTGCTAACGTGGTCCCAGAGAGTGATGGTTTAAGGCTCAGGAAACAGGGCCTTAACCCATAGACAGAGAGTGCAAATGGGGCTGAGACTCTAGTCCTTGGCCCTAATGCTTTCTCTCGCTTATGCTATGTTGGGATAGCCGGTGCCCCACAGCTAAACTGGTAGAAGGGAAACCTGAGCTCTGAGCCAAACAGGGAATGTGTTCATTCCCCTGCCGCTCCACCTCCTCAGCACCTCCTGAATGCCAGCCTTCTTCAGCTGGGCCCAGGGTACCAGATATAGCTGGGTCTTGGCCAGGAAGAATGAAACAAAGGCGGCTCAGGACAAGAGCGCCCCCTGGTGGAAGGTGAGATTCTAGTGCTTGGGCCCACCCTCTCCCAGAACTGCCCCTGGGGACTGGCCAGCCAAGACCCACTAAAACTAACAGAGCCTGAGCAAGAAAACCATGTCAAACTAGTCACCCAGTCACTCACAGTCCATAGATAAGAGTGAGAAAGGGTGCCAGGAGGATAGCCACTGGGGTGGAAGAGATAGGAGGGCAGCAGATGCCAAGGTGACCTGGCAGAGAGAGGGGTGTGTTGGATTGGTCCCAGCAGAAAATAGCTTCCACAACACCTGAGCAAGTCACCCATGGGGTCTATAGTAAGGGCTAGCCTGAGCTACATGAGACTGTGTCTCAGAAAGGAAAAAAGGCAGGATGGAAGGAAGGAAGGAAATTATATCACTCAGGGTGGAAGGCGACAGGCGAACAGCTTCAAGGGGACAAGACTGGCTAGGCTGTGATGACAGCAGTATCCTATGATGACATGATAGTGGCTCTGGAGGGGGACAAGACTGGTGGATAGATGCTCCTACCTGTGTGCATCTGCTAACTCCAAGGAGGAAAGAGTGTAGAGAGGTGGGAGAAGGGAGGGAAGAACAGGAAGGCTGAGGATACCAAAGAGAAGACCTCATGCAAAGTTCCAGGCCTTAGAGGAACAGAGACCAACAAGGTTTGCTTATCTGGTTGTAGTAGCCCAATCCAAGATGTCTGTGAACAAAGGGTATCATGCTGCAGCAGAGGGTCTGCGGAGGAGCCCGAGGCATGGGAACCCCTGCGGATAGATGTACACACCATGTACACACACATGCAACCCAGCCCCAAGAGCCTCCCTTCAGCAGACACGGCCCTCCCGATGGAGCCATAGGCCAGTGGCTGTGTATGGATGGAGGGATGCTGAAGCTACATGGGGCTGGGTGGAGCTGTTGTGGAGAGACTGTCCTCTGAATACCAGAAGCTAAAACCCCAAAGAGGGGCCACAGATTCTACGACAGCCAAGCTGTGCCAGGGTACCTGCCAGGCAGCCTCGCTCCTCCTCTCCTTCACAGGATTGGGACTGGGGGCGGGGCAGAATGCTCGTCAAATCCACTTTAGGAAAATTGGCTACATGATGTTTATTGCAAACTGCAATTTAGCATCTCTATTCAGGTCCTCTCCATGTTTAATTACATATAATACGGTGGAGGGAAGGAAGCAGAGAAAGAACTCCGTATGACTCCTTCCTCGGTCTCTCCCTTCCAGAGTGTTAAGGAGAGCAGAGGTGAGACATGGAGCCCAGCAGAGGGAGGGACAAGGGCTTGGCACCTTTGGCGTCTTCACATGCCAAATCTGCAGAGCCAGAAAGCTGCCTGGACTCCTGGCTGCAGGATGGGCTGGTGGCTCAGCTCAGACTGGGACATAGCTCCCCACACCCCAATAAAATCCCGGGCCCTTTTCTTTCCAAGGCCCAGAGAGACAGCATACTCCATATAAAGTGGAGAGGGGCCACACCCCATCTCGGACAGGAGGCATATTCAGGCCCCTCACCTTAGACCTCAGGCCGCTGTGAATTTTAGTCCCTCCAGACTGAAGAGACGAGGATTCCTGCAGGAGCCTACCGACACCCCTTTTCCATCTAATCTCTTAGCCTTCTTCCCCTCAGGATCCCAGTCCTCTCTAGAGCTGTGAGGGCAGGGCTCCAATTAGCTCATTTGCTTGGTTAATTGGGTGGGGAGGGGAAGGAATTAAACTCCTCATCAGAGATCTCCCCTGCAGGGCCAGAAATGGAACGAGGGGGTGGGGACCCCATCTCTGAGCACCCTCAGTCAACTCTGGATCCCCCCATGCTTCTATGTCCCAGATATGGATGGAAACACGGGCCGGAGTGACAGTTCTGGGAGGGATTCTGGCTTCCTCATCTACCCAGGAAACCACCCTCCTACACTAGACTGCAGTGGGGTCAGAGAGCTCCTGCCTCCGGGTCTGACATCTGACTCTCTTCATTTCTTCATTTCTGGGTTTTGCCAGCCTTGCTAACTTTTCCTAGCTCATGAGTCTCTCTCTCTCTCTCTCTCTCTCTCTCTCTCTCTCTCTCTCTCTCTCTCTCTCTCTCTCTCTCTCCTTCCCTCTCTCTCCCTCTGGTCTCTTGGTTCCAGAAAAGCCCCTCCCCCAGGGGGGCCCAGGAAGTACAACCAGGCTCCTTGGGGGTGCATTGGCCATGGCCCTCGTTCTCGGCACGACTCTGGCTCTCTTCCTTCTGTACCGCTGGCAGCAGAAGAGCCAGTTAGGAATTGACATCAGTGGGTGAGTGTGGACAGGCCTCACTCACTCACTAACTCACCTCTATGGCTCTTAAACTCCCAGCAAGCACTTGCCCTTGCAGGCGTTCGGGCCATCAGGTCCGCTTTGACAGCCCAATTTGGAGATGCACAATTTGCAGGGAGGAAAACTATGGCCCAACGGAGCTACTATAGCTATTACAGTTTTACCTTCCCCTAGCCCAGTGGCTGCAACTCTTTATTATTTTTTTTTTCAATTTTTATTAGATATTTTCTTCGCTTACATTTCAAATGCTATCCTGAAAGTCCCCTATACCCTCCCTAGCTGCAACTCTTGAATACAGCTCCTCCCCAACTGTAAAATTATTTCATTGCTACTTCATAGCTGTAATATTGTTACTGCCACTAATTGCAATGCAAATATCTGATATGCAGGATATCTGATAAATGACCTCCCCCCAAAAGAGGTCACGACCCACAGGTTGAGAACACAGGAAGGACCTAGCTACTGACTAACTGGGGGCCAGAGACCATGGAGAGACATAAGGTGTATGAAAGAGCCCCAACCTCTAGTCATCACCATCAATGACATTTTAACTCGTTTCTTTCATCCGTTATGGCTAGCATTACTGCTTTTACACAGTGTCTCACTGTGTTTGTTGCTCAGGCTAGACTCAAAATTCTGGACCCAAACCATTCTCTTGTCTCAACCCTCATGCCAATCTTAGATACAATATTTTTTTTTGTTAATTAAAATCAGTGTAAAAAAAAATCTAGGATGAACAAAATATCCCTGTTTTAAATAGATACAGAATTAGAGTGACTGATTTCTTCCTTTGCCTCAGGCTCCAATATGGCTCAGCATGCTATTACTGATCCTCTCTTTACTTAAAATGTTATGTTGTTCATCATGGATTTCTGCATTAACTTTCATTTGAAAAAATATCGCACTAAATACGATTTATTGTGATGGTTGAGATGGTCCCACATTTTGTCCTGTGTTCTCCCTCCCCTAGCCCTGGGTGTGGCCTCTGGAGTTCTCACTGAGACTCACAGGATTCCTACCCTGTCCAAGGTAGACTGGGCTGGACCCTTGGGAAAGATGGGCTCCTCACCCTTAGTCTCAACTCACTGTGCTGAGCAGCCGCATCTCAGACTCTGGTCACCTGCGGCTGCCTAGGAGCAGAGCTCGGGGCTCTTGTGACAGTAGCGGTCAGATGTCCTGCCAGGGACAAAGGTCCCAATTTGAGCCTGTACTAAACTCACCTTCATTCTGTCCCTTCAGGATGGACCTGTCCCTCTCCCAGAAGCTGGAGCCAGCTCCGGACAGGCAGAGTCAACTTGCAACTGAGGAGATTCAGGTGGGCCTAGGGCAACACAGGACAAGATAGATCCCTGGCCTGGGGGATAATGGAGTCTTTTCAGTATCAGAGTCTCACTAAGTAAACTCAACCTTAGTGAGAGCTAACCTCAGGGAGGGACTCTTCTCTGAAGAGAGTGTGGTACCTTCATGAACCAGTCAGTCCTTCCAGGTTAGGTCAAAGCCTTCCCCTGCACCACTCTGAGAGAGGACAAACTTAGATTGTCCTAGCCAGAGAGTCCTCTTTCCCTGCCTCCAAACCATCCATGGGGATGTAGCTCAATTGGTAGAGGGTTTCCATTGCATGCAGGAAGCCCTGGGCTTAATGCCCAGTACCAAATAGACTGAGTAAGGTAGTATGCTCTGGACATGGAGGCAGAAGGACCAAGACCAAGCAGGGAATGGTGGCATACACCTTTAATCCCAGCACTGGGGAGGCAGAGGCAAGCAGATCTCTGTGAGTCCCAGGCCAGTCAGGGCCACTTAGTGAGACCCTGTTTTTTGAAAAGAGAGAGTGGGGAAGGAGGCAAAAATTAAACAGAGAGAGAGGGAGAGAGAGGGGGAGAGAGAAGGAGAGAGAGAGAGAGAGAGGGAGATAGAGAGGGAGAGAGAGGGAGAGAGAGAGAGGGAAAGAGAGAGAGAGAGGGAGAGAGAGAGGGAGAGAGAGAGGGAAAGAGAGAGAGAGAGGGAGAGAGAGAGAACATCCAAGACTATCCTTGGCTGCATAGCAGTGTAGAAGCTACTCTGCCACGTGAGACTGTCTCCATACCAAAACAAAACATTTCTTGAGCACATGTGGGGTTCCTGGCTTGGGCCGGCTCCTACCAGGGTACCATTATCACAGCTAACCAATCACTGTTAGGGTGACTATGTGGGGAGCACCCCCACCAAGCTCCAGGGCAGTCATCTGGAGCAGGGCGTGGGGTGGTCTGTACAGCTCCCTCTTTCTTTTCCAGGGTCTCCACCTAGAGCTGGGGAGACAGCAGGAAGAAGATCTTTCTCTACAGCCCCCCTACTATGACCTGGGGGTCTCCCCCACCTACCGACCCTTGGTAAGAATGGCTAAACCCTAGAACAGTAGGAGCGATGTCCTTGCTCCTCCATGGCCCAGTTGCCTTAGAGGGAAAAGACAGACTAAAGAATGAGCAGAGGGCTGGAGATACAGCTCAGTTGGTAGCACTGAATGCTTAGCATTCAGAAGGCCCTAGGTTTGAGCCCCAGCATGGTGGTGTACTGCTAGCATTTGGGAAGTAAAAGAGGGCAGAATCAGAAACTCAAGGTTATCTCTGGCTACGTAGGGAATTTGAAGCAAGCTTGGGATACATGAGACCCTGTCTCATAAAAAAAAAAAAAAAAAAAAAAAACAAAGAAAAGGCCCATAAAATGCCTTGGTAGGTAACGGTACTTGGGATGGCCTGGTGACCTATATAAGGTGGTAGGAGAGACCAGACTCCAGACCTCCACCTCATCCTCTGACTTCTGTGTGTGCCATAACTCATGTGTTTCATCACACACACATACACACACACACACACACACACACACACACACACACACACACATGAACTTGGGGGTTAGAGAGAGAGGTAAGGGAGAGGGAGAGAGAGGGAGAGGGGGAGAGCGAGGGAGAAGGGGGGAGAGAGGAAGAGAGAAAGAGAGATCCTTAGCCCGGAAGGATGGGGAGAAGAAAGCCCCATTTCAGTGACCAGTGACCCTGGGCAAGTGACCCTGAATCCTACATGTACTAGAGGGGAGATAGGACTTCCAAGAAAGCTAAGCCCAGCCCGATGCCCAGTTCTCCGTCGTTCAAACGCCAGCCCTCAAGTCTCCAGCCTCTAACCACCACCAGAAAGCTCCTTCATGGCCCCTTCGCCTGGCCCAACTCCCAGCTGCTCACAGGGCCAGCACCACTTGAATGGCTGCTACCTCTGCCCATGGTCGACTCCTTTCAGAAGGCTTGGGAACTGGAGGTGGTACCCATATGGTGCCAGCCCGAGACCCAGGCCAGAGCGGCTGGGCCCAAAGATAACACCCTCTCTCCTGGCACTGGTAGCCAAGTCAGGCCTTTGTCTCCTCAGCACAGCTACCCTCCCTCATAGCTGGAAGTGCCAAGGAAGGCCCAACTTAGATGCCAAATCCTGGCCCCAAGGCAGGCACGGCCCCTTCTTGGGGAGCTGCACTCAAAAGAACAGCCCGGCCTTGACTTTCTGATTCAACACAAGGTGCAAAAGACCACCAGCCAAGGAGTGAGATGAAGCTGACTCTAAAGAGAGTCACCCCTGTACCACTCTTATCCCGCTGAAGACTGCAGAGCATGGCCCTTCTGGCTCTCACAGACAGAATCATAGAGGCAGTGCACAGCGCTGGCTGGGCCCCAGGCCTCTTGCCAATTGTTTTACAAACAGTATTTCATTTAATCTCACACCAATCTAAATCACAATCCCTGTTGATATTTACTGGATAAATCAGAAAAACTGAGGCTCAGTTAAATCAGTGAACTTGAGAGCCTTGGCCAAGACCACCCAGTGGGCAGTGGAGGACAGCACGGCTCACCCTCCAGGTCAATGAGATCCTGCTTTCTGTGTGAGTACAGCGGTCAGTGTGGCCAGACATGGAGGGAGTTAGCAGAAGAGACAGGAGCCTAGAGTAGGCCCCTTGCAGCATCCAGCTTCCTACAGGTGCAGAAGCACCCAGGTCTGTTGTCTGCCTGTCCAGCCCAGCAAGGGTAAGAGTGGGCAAGATGGCTCACAGTGGGTGAGGTAAAACAGAGTGGAGAAGCCCAGCATTTCCAGAGGAGAAAGCCACACCCCAGCCAAGATCTGCAACACTATCCTTCTCCCTCAACCTCCAGACTGCAGTGTGGGGGACAAAGGGAGGAGGGACGGAGGCTGTGGCACAGGGAGGAAGGATGACGGAGGTTCGCAATTTGGAAAGTCGTGGGTAGACTCCAGTGGGATCCCCCATAGAGTGGGCCCAGGCACACCGTAATAATCGCTGTGATGTAATGAGGCAGCTGCGCCTGGCTCTGATCCCCACCACGACTTTCTCCATCCTGCTCTCTGCCAGCTGCCCCCTTCCGCCTGGCAGGCATGGGCCACCCTGGGGACTTGGGAGGAACCAGACTCAGCGCTGCAGCTCCCACTCAACGACAGAGCCCATCCCTCAGGCCCTGCTACACACTACTTTCCCCGCTAAGCGTGATACCCCATACTGGTGGCTGGAAGCCTCCCTCCTCCTGAGCACTCTGTCCTTCCCCAGTTCTGTGTCACTTGGACTGACAGGATCCTCTAACCCAGTGGCTCTCAACCTTCCTAAAGCCATGACCCTTTAGTACAGTTCCTCATGACCCCCAACCACAAAATTATCTCATGGCTACTTCATAGCTGTAATAATGTTGCTACTGTTATGATTCATAATATGAATATGGGATATGCAACCCTGAAGGGGTCATGACCAACTGGCTAAGAACCACTGCTCTGTAAGCTTCTCCATTCAAGAGTCTTTGAAGACCGAGAGCAGAGGGAGCCACCTCTGCCCACCAGTCACAGGCAGGAGATGGGACCAGATGTCTCCACCCTGCATCCTGCGTGAGCCAGAGACAGTGTGACAAGGAAGGCCATCTGTGTGGCTAGAGGCTGGAGAGAATGGCCTTTGGGGTGGGGTGTGCAGATCTCCAGAGGAAGGTGAGTCTGGCACTGCAGGAAGCTCCATTGTTGATCCCAAGAAAAGGGTAATTCCTTTCACCTTACAGAGCCATTACTGGCCAAGAAAGGATTTATCCCCTGTACTCGGGTTTGCTGTCTGGAGCTTGTACACAAGTCGCATTATTGATATTGTCATCAATTCTGCTTTCAACAAGTGGTGGTGGGGGTGTGTGTGTGCGGGGAACAGTCACTGTTCACGGAGGCAGAGCTCCAGAGAGGCCAGGAAGACACCAAGGAGCCTGGAGACCAGCAACCGAAGGCCCAACCAAGCTCAGTAGCCCTAACCTGAGTGGACCCAAGTTCTCTGTGCAGTAACCAAGTCCATGATGCACATTTACCCAAGAGTACTAACTCAGGCTGTGACACCCCGACTGCACGTCTGCAGAAATGTATGCGCTAGTAGTTTATCTAGGGTACTACTGGAAAACTGCAGGGCTGTAGGTTAGATCTTAGGAAGGGCCTCAGGAGATCCATAATGTCCGGGAGAGAAAGGGGAGAGGAGGCAGGGCCCTACCTTTAAGGAGAGATTCCCTTCTCCTCATCCTTGTGAGCAGTCAGACCAGGCTAGAAACTAAAGATGCTACTTAGCAGCCTTGGGGATTCTAAAGTCAATATGTCAACTCCAGTCCTCCAAGAAGCAGAGGTCACAGTGTGCAGGGGTCACTGGGAGGACAACTCTAAAAGATACAGGAGCAGAGAGTGCTCTTCTGCCCAGAAGACTGCCTTGTTGCCTATGGAAGGAGACAAGACCAGAGGAGAAATGCCTGGGAAAGCTCTGGATACCAACACAGCTTGACCAGGCAGTGGCGAACACTCAGCCATGCGAAGATGGGCCAGCCTGAGCCACGGGTGGCCACAGCGCAAACACAGTTGGAAGATCCAGGGGTTGGCAGGTATGGCTACAGCCAACTGCCGTAACATCCTGTGACCACAGAGATGTCCAGGTCACCCAAGTTCAGATGATCCGAGGACCTCTTCACGAGAGATAGAGCCCTGTTGCTGTGGAGGACACGTGTAGGGTCATGACTGGTGTTACCTTCTCCTTCCTAGTCTTCATTCTTGTTTGTCTGGTTTCATTTTTGTCTGCTTTTGAGAAGAGTCTCATGTTGCCCAGGCTAGTGTCATACTTGATGTGTATGAGACTCCTGCCTCTATCCGCAAGCACTGGGCTAACAGGCATACATCACCACCACTTAGCTCAGTTCCTCCTCCTTCCTGTGTCTGTTAGCTCCCTTCATTCAGCTGTCTCCTCGGCAGGTCTTGATGGCTAAGCTGGCAACTGATCGGACCTCCATTCCTGGGGGCTCAGGGTCTTTGTGAAGCATGCCCTTCTTACCCAGGCATTTTGTCTGTCTTTGTTCACAGTCAGACTGGAAAATGTGTGGAGGAAATCAGGCTTAGATTCTAAACATCTCTTGTCTTCAAAAGAGAACTGCAGCTGCTCTCTTCCTGCCGGTCAATAACCCTCCAACACAATACTCCTCACCTTGTTTGCTAGAATTCTAGTAGCCAGGCAGCAGCCATAGGTTCTGGATCAATGGTACCCTCTGCCTTGTAGAGCCCCAAGTACAGGGATGGAAACACAAAATTCCCCACTGGGTACTAGGGGCGATGGAATTCGCTCCTGCTGGCTTTTGTACTTTGCTTCACAGACTCAAGCATTCTTCTGGTAAAGGACACAGCACCGTTTAGAGGCCTTTCAAAGTACTGCCAAAGGGCTGGAAAGATGGCTCTGCAGATAAAGGCACTTGTCTCCAAGTCTGATATCTTGAGTTTCATCCCTGGGTCCCACACGGTGGAAGGATAAAAACCTGACTTCTGTAAATTGTCCTCTGACCTCCACACAAGCGCTGGGGCCTGCTGCAAGCGCACAAGCACATGCACACGCGCACACACACACACACACACACACACACACACACACGTAAAGAAATCTTAATCCAAAGCTGTTTTTAAATATATCGCTCCCAAGATGGCTAGCCTTTGAGAGACTCCTCCAGCAGCTGACCTGAGATTAAGAGTTGGCTGAACTCAAAGTAAGCAGTTGACTGTCCCAGGCTGTCCAGGCTGCTAAAAACAAAACAAAACAAAACAAAACAAAACAAAACAAAACAAAACAAACACATCATGTGCCTCACAGTTCTGAAGCCTGGGAAGCCTCCAATAAAACCGCAGCAGAATTCAGTGTTCATTAGGCACCATGTGTTTCTTAGATGGTGCATTATCTGGCTGCCCTTGCATAGTGGAAGGGTGGATGAGTTCCCCACTCATCTCTCAGAGACCCCCCAGCTCCTGCTATCTCACCTCAGGATCCCAACATGAGACCTAGAGGACACCAATGTTCAGGTCACATCAGCTACCAACCCTGTAGAGCCTACTGGTTTCTACAGAAGTTAAGCTGACACATTAAGTAGATTTAAGATAGGGAGCGTCTTCCTGCATCCTCCAGGTCTTTCAGGGTGACACGTCACAACTTGTGATATCCCCTCCTGCCCCATAGGTGGCAGCTGCCCTGATTTCCACTTCTCCCTTTTCCCACAGACCAAGAAACCAATGTGCTGTTAGTGTGTTAATCCCAAAAGTACACTCCTGTGTGGAAGACAGGTCACAGCCCTAGGGACGAATCTGCCTGTCCTCTGGGCTTCTGTTAGTCACATTTCTTGTCTTGTTACAAAATACCCACCGGGCGTGGTGGCACACGCCTTTAATCCCAGCACTAGGGAGGCAGAGGCAGGTGGATTTCTGAGTTCGAGACCAGCCTAGTCTACAAAGTAAGTTCCAGGACAGTCAGGGCTATACAGAGAAACCCTGTCTCGAAAAACCAAAACAAACAAACAAACAAACAACTACTACAAAATACCCGACCGAAGCAACTTAAAGGAGGAAGGTTCATCTTGGTTCACAGTTTAGGAAGTTACAGTCCATCATGGCAGGATAAACATGGGAGCAGAGGAGCTCCTCTTTACAGCATGACCAACCAGGAAGCAGGAAGAAGAACCCTGAAGCAGGTACTCAGTGAGGCACTCCAAATACAACTTAAAAGAAAAAAATCCTAGCCAGGCAGTAGTGGCACACACACACATGTAATCCCAGCCCTCAGGGGGCAGAGGCAGGCGGATTTCTGAGTTTAAAAGCAGCCTGGTCTACAGAGTAAGTTCCAGGACAGCCAGAGCAACAGTGAAACCCTGTCTCAAAACAACAACAACAACAACTCCTTCAGCTAAAGACCAAGTGCTCAAATATATAAGTCTGTGAAGAACATTTCACACTCAAATCGTAGCAAAGATCCAGAGGGTCAAATCCCAGGTTCTGAGAAAACACCCCCAAACTCTATGTCTTGCTTATCTGGTTCTCGCTCTGACCCCCTGGGTCAGAATCCTCAAAATCCATCCCAAAGTTGAATGCATATACCAGTAATCCCAGCTACTTAGAATGCTGAGACAGGAGGACAGAAAGTTGGAATTCAATCTGAACTATAAAAGAGACTCTATAAAAATAAAACCTAAGAGTATTCGTCTGGCTTCTGCTGTGCCTGCTGGCTAATTCCTTACTTCAGGATGGAATTTCTCTTCCTTGGCTGGGTCCAGCATGTTCCCAGCTGGGTCATGTGAGACTCAAGCCCTAATCATTACCAGCCTGCAGCCAGAGCTGTTGCTTGGAGAGGAAGCCTCTGAGGTAGCCTCCAGCGTGGCCCTGTAGTAGCTCTTCACAGGGAGGAGGGGTCACCTCTGCCCTTTCTAGGGGATCCAGCTTCTGGAACCCCTGCCAATTCACTCTCAGCTAGGTTAGGATTTTCTGGTGTAAGGTCCTTACCTCCTTACAGCAAGCCCCACCCTCAGCAGAGCCCTTTGCGTCTCTGAATTCTGCTTCCTGGTCCTGCCTCTCAGCTGATCCTCTCCACTGCCTCTTAGGGAGCTACCAATAAGATTGGCTCTCACACTGAGTTTTCCGGGTGATGGCTCACTATTCGTATATTAGTGTCCACATGGCGTCATAGTAAGCCACCTCTGGTGTCCCGGAAGTCATTGTTCCCTGCACGTTTCAGGTGCCTCTCGGTGTCTCAGAGGGTCCCTCCACCAACACATTCTCCCAGGTCACCACTGGTGAAACGGTCAGTAGCTTGGCTGCCACCTTGTGCTGGGGATCCTGTGCCTGCTTTGGTTTGGCCTTCTTAGTTTTGGAGTTGGTTGATTGTTGAGATAGAGTCCGTTTTAGCCTAGGCTGACCTCAAACTCGCAGCATAGCAAAGGCTAGCCTAGAGCTTCCGCTACTTGCCAAGCTGTGGGGGAGGAGGGAGTGTCTACTGGCTTGCTTTAAATTTCTTTGAAACGTGATGGTGTGTGTGTGGAGGTAGGAGGACTACCTTGAGGGATCAGTTCTCTCCTCTACCTTGATCCTTGAGTCAGGCCACTGGCTTGCAGAACAAAGGTTTTAACTACTGGGCCATCTTACTGTCTTGTTTGTTTGTTTGTTTGTTTGTTTGTTGAGGGGGAGCTTAATTTGTTTGTTTTGATTTTGGAGACAAGGTGTCATTCTGTAGCCCGACTGGCCGGAAACTCCTTATGTGGACTGGGTTGATCGTTACCCAGCAGGAACCACTGGTCACAGCTTTCTGTCCATCTCTGGGAGCATTTTTCTTAAAGCTTTTCTAGATAATGTGCTCAGGAGCTCTAGTCAGGGTGTTTCCCAAACTACCTTTGCCAGCGCCCCATCCTCCATCTCCTGCATCCCTGGGGTCAGAGCCACGGTGGCCCTGTATGATGGCAGTCATTGGGAAGGACCTATAGAGAGGTTACCAAAACTCTGGTGTGCTCTCAACAAAAATCCTGGTGGACTCTATGGAGCCTGGGGAGTGTCCCAGCCACCCCTGGCCTCCCATTCACTGGAACTCCAGGCCCAGCCCCCTGTGGTGAGGGGAATGAAACGAGGGTGCTCACTACATGGCCAATACTCACCTCCGCAGGATGGCTCCACATCACGTCAGTACGCAGGCTCCCTCTGCTCAGAAATGCTCCCTGCACCTTATGATCGCCGCATGCAGCCTGCCCTGTTTGCCTTCATTTGTCTTCCCCACACTCAGCCACCCCTTGAGCTCATGGGTAGGACCCAGAGTGCCTGTCAGCTGTCGATTGAGCCCCTTCCCCTGTTTCTGGCCAATTCCCTCCAAGAGCTCTTGTCTTCTGGAAAAGATCCCCACCTCCACCCCCCTAACTCCAGCCAGGCTCTGGAAGGACAGAAGTCTGCAGAGGAAGGTGCCAGGGTGTGACTCTCACTTGTGACAAATCTGAAGCTAATTGCACTACTTTTAGCTCTGCCATGTCCCTGGCCTCAGGCACTGATGGCCTCCACCTGGGCACTTCTAAAGGGCAACCAAAATAAGGACACTGGGCCTCACCTGCTGCTCAGATGACCCAACCAAGAATAGGCAGAACTCAGGGCCAGCCTAGGAGGGGGTACCCTCCAATTGCGTGGACGCCTAATTCTACACCGTGTGTCCTGCCCTCCTCTTGGGATCCATGGACAGGGAAGTCTGTCTATCTGCCCAGAGCCTGACACTGAGTCTTGGTGGAGTTGGAACTGGGAAGAAAGAGCCAGAGGTAAGAGCCGGAGAGATGACTTCAGATGCTCAGGCGGCCCTCAGTGAAAAGGAAACTGAGGCCTGGGAAGAAGGGTTTGGCAGGGCTCCAGTGGGGAATTATCAGCCAAGATGGGGGAGGGTGTCTGCCTTTCAGCTGCTTCTGGTAATTTCCACATCACACTGTGAACCCTAGTTAAGCAGCGCTGCAAGTAGCCCAAGATAGGAGGAGAGCCTTGGGCGCTAACTGAAGTGATAATGCCCATAAATTTCCTGTCTCCATGTCACAGATGAAAAACTGAGTCGGGGTGAACAATCCGCCTGGCAAGTCATAGCAAGTGGCTCAGCTGAGATCCAAAGGCAGGTGCTCTGCTCTGCTTCTGCCGCGGAGAACTTCCATGACCCCAGGCACATCAGAGCCCCTCTCTTCCCTCTGAGAGACGAGAGGGTGGATCTAAGTCCCTCCTCAGAGCCTGGCACAGTAGGCACAGGAGACCCATCGGCTCTTCCCACCGGCACCCAGGGTCTAAATCAGTGTTTCTCAATCTTCCAAATGCTGCAACCCTTTAATACAGTTCCTCATGTTGTGGTGAAACACACACACACCTGCTCCAGCCATAAGATTATTTCCTTGCTACTTTGTAACAGTAATTTTGCTACTGTTATGAATCATGATGTAAATATCTGACATGAAGGATATCTGATATGCAACCTCTATGAAAAAGGGTCATTCAACTGCTAGAGGGGTCGTGACCCACAAGTTGAGAACCAGAGGTCTGAAGGGACACAACTTTAGCAGAGCACATAAATACCTTCTGGTCTGTTTTCAGAAAACCTCTTTCCACATCTTAGCTTTCTGCTGTCACTAATGAGTTGTTTTTCTGATTCCCTCTTATCCTCACTCCTCCACTCCCACCATACACACACACCCCCTCCCATCTCACCCTGCAACCTGGGTCTGTCCCCTTCCGTTCTGTGCCCAATACCCAGAGTTCTTGCTTAATAGACAGTGATGTCCACTATGCAGAGCTGGACGCCTCAGCCCTGGAACATGTGCCAGGATCACAGACTACTGTGCTGGCGCCTGGAGAAGCTGTGGAATATGCCACCATTCAGCTGAGCCCACCTTAGCACTGACCCCTCGCCTCTCACCCAGCACGGGGCAACAGGTACGCTTACCAGCACCCTCTTCTCCCTTCCTGACAGCACATTGCCCTGCTGCGTGATGGCCTGGAGGAGACAGAGCTGGGTCCCCATAGCTGAGAAGGGGCAGAAGCTGGGTACCCACATTTCTCTTTGACCCCCATCAGCCCAACTGAACAGCTAAATTAAATTAATTATCATTGAGCATTTGTTTATACCAGATATGGTGTTGAGAGCATCAAGGTTGGGGTGGTTCCTAGTCCATGAGTGTTACCCATTAAAGTGGACATGTCAGAACTTCTGAGCCCATAGGCTGAAGGGAGCTGATGGGCAGGGATGGAGAGCCATCAGGGTCCCAATACAGCTGAGCCCTGGAAGATACTACACGTCACAGGGAGGTCAGAGAGCAGAGATACCTTGAACACAGGCTGGGGGAGACAGGAAGGTCCAAGGAGCCTCCCTGAGGGACAAAGGACACCTTCTGACTGCAGATCAACATGTCTGGCATAGTATCCCTGAACTTGAACTAGTTTGGACAGGATGGAGGAAGTAGAATGAGCCAGGAGTGACAGATAGCAAAATGAGAGGTGCCATGGGCTTGGTCCAGTGAGGACTGGCAGCTGGAGATGCTCCCAAAGGGACTTCTGTAGGGGTCTCTGCAAGTCTTTCACTCCTACCAGCCAGCTGGGGTTGTGAGCCACAAGCTGTCCCCCAACCTCTGGTGCTACATTTCATTAAATCTCAGCAAGCCAGCACCCCCAGACAGGCAAATAGGACTGGACCTCTAGCCTGGTAAGATAAACAACAAAGCCAAGGTAGGCTTCACACGGGCCCCACGCAAACCGTTCTTCCAGAGCCTGGGATGTGCCTGTCGCCTGTTCTAGCTCCTCATCACCCACCAGAAAGGGGCGCTGGGGGAAGAGAGATGCCCACCTGCCCTCTTTGTCTCCCAGAGGCTGCTGCAGCTTCTTGTGAGGTCTAGCTCTAGGCATGAGGCTCAGGGTTAGGGAGACAGGTTTTGGGGGTTGGAGGGAAGATGTGCAGAAAAGCTGTTAATCCTATAAATCCTAATTTGGATACCCTCCCAGGCTCTCTGAAGTCCTTGGGGCTGGGGCCAAATTAATCCTGGGTGCTCCTGGCAGCAATCCAGGAAAGGGACAGATTCTGCTGCCTCCTCTAGGGGTTTCTCTTGCCAAACATTCCCATGTGAAGGGGGAGGTGGCTGTCCCTGGCCCAGAGAGGCCCTTGCCCTGGAGGAGCTGAACTAGGATGCGCTGGGCAAGGGCGGAGCTGCCCAGCTGAGGAGAGCTCAAACAGGATCGAAAGAGGAGGGGGTGGGGTGTACATGAAGGATGAGCTGTGGAGTAGCCTGGGGAGGAGGGATCTGTGCAGCTGGGACTTGGCCCTCTCTGCCTCGGAGCCCCTTCCTGCCACGTTCTCACATGCATGCCTTGAGGTAGCCCCACAGCCCAAACTGGAATGTCAGACAGGAACAGGTGCACGGGCACATCCCCTCCCCTCCCCCCCCCCCCCGCCTTGACTGGGCACAGGCCTGGGCCATAGACCCCTAATAGACGTCTCAGGATGAGACCCTCCCTCCCTTCCTCCCCTCCTTCCTTGGGAACATTTGGTACCTTCCAGGAGGCTCAGGCTGAGCCAGCTTGAGAACCTCTGCCTGGGAGACTTATGACTTGGGGTCTGGGGAAGCAGGGGTACCTCTATGTTGTTCTCTGAGCCCAGAAGATATAGAAAATGAGGGCTCCACAACCTCCATCTTAGTTCCCTCTCTCTTGCCCCTCCCCCCTCCCCCACCCCCCCCCCCCGCCCGCCATTCTGCCTTCTTCTCCCCAGGCCTTGCTCTGACAATGTCCCTGCCTACCTTCAGTAATGTTCCTCCACCCCCCACCCCGCCACTTTCCCACAGCCTCTCTTCTCTCCCAGCTGCTGGACTTCCCTCCTCTTGTTCACACATCTGTTCCATCCTCCTGACCCTCCCCTAGACCCCTCCCTCTATGCCCTCCCCCCTCAGCCCACCCTTTCATCTCCCCCCTCCCCACACACTCTCCCCACTGAAGTCACTGGTCCTAGTGCCAGAACTTCAAAAGGAGATCAAAGCCGGGCTCCCCCCAACCCCCATCAAAGATCTGTCAGAGCAACCCTCCCCATGACTGTAACTCTCCCTGACAGGCCCGGGTCCTCCATGCTCCCACCCTGGGAAGCACCAGGTCAGCCAGATTCTTGCTGCCACAGCCTGGGCTGAGCGTGCCTGAATGATCCCTGGGCTGTGGGTTCAGAAAACGCACTGTAACTGTAACGTTAACACAGCCAGTCCCTAGTAGGCTCTGTGGACTTGGAGAAGGCACTGAACCTCTCTGCACTAGAGTAATGGTACATCTTCAATAGAGCTAGTATTGATCTTGTGGGGCTGTTGGGTGGGTAACAGGAGAGAATGCAGGCATCAAGTGGACTGTGCCTGTCTTACAACAGGTGCCTGATAAGTTACTGTTCTTAACCTCACTATTTAGGTCCTTTCACATGACAGTGTTAGAGATGGAAGTTAGTGTGTAGAGGGATAAGCCTGCTGCTGTCCCAGAAATCCCCCCTTCTGTCCCCCAAGCCATGTGAAGGTTCAACTCATTCTCTGAACCTCCAAGAATGTAGTGGCCATGACAAAGCCCTCCATCACCCCTGCTTGGTCATATCCCCTCAATGCTGGATTAACCAAGTCTTTAGCTTGGCTCCCACATGTGAGACTGGTTCTCACCTTCCCACAAGGCCATCCCATGTCCCCTAGGGGATGATGATGTCTGGATGGGTGAAACGTGGTAGGGCTGAGCGGCCATTTGTGAAACTGTTCTTGACTTGAAACATCAGGGAACTCCAGGGACCACACAGGGACGATATGACTCGGGTAGGTCCCCCAGCCTCAGGAAGCTTGTTGTCTCATTTGCAAAATAACAGGTTCGCTGCCTCAAACCCTCCTTAGGAAGGCGCACAGTATAATTTCACAGAACTGCAAGACCTCAGAAGTCATGCGGTGCAGCCAAATGTGGCCACTCGCTGTTTCCTGTGAGGTGCTGTGGCCCTGTTTTACCAAGCCAGTAACCCGGCTTGGGAAGTGAAGGATCATATGGCAGAATGGAGAGCCACGAAGCTAGCCTATGCCCCTCAGCCTGTCCTAGCTATACCACATGACTGATCTCAGTTTGAAGATGGGATGTGGCTTAGTACCAAGCCACACTGTCCCGCGCTGCCATCTTAAGCTCTGCCTGGGATCCACCTACCTCGAAAAAAGGTAGGTGGATCCTGTGCCCAGCACTGGCCACAGATGGTCCCCTCCATCCTCCCTGGCTCCTACCTCTCCTCCTCTGATACTGCTCCCTGATGCCCTGGGATAGAGGCTCCCCACAACAGGATCTCACCTGTACCTCTTCTTTTCTCAGCTTCCTGACTCTACAAACCCCAATTCCAACCCCAGCACCAGTTGTCCAAGGACTAGACTGGTGCTGCTCACAACCATGAAGGCTGTGAAGGCTGTTGCTCTAGTTAGCGGCTTTCTTGTTAGTAGCCTCCCGCCACAAGAGGTGATGCAAGGCCAGAAACCTGGGCCTTTGTTATGCTAACGCGGGTGTCAATCTCAACAGAGAAGGGGGGCAGGAAGCTGCCATGCCAGCCACACAACATTGCACCCCAAGACCTTCACCACCATCTCCACTACCCCCACCCCGGTGTGGGCTCAGCCCCGCCCTCTGCCACTCCCATCCTACCTCCGTAGTCCACTTTCTCCCACCCCTTTCTTTCATCCCCCAGTCGTGGACAGCAGTAGCTGCTTCAGTAGCTGGATCGTGGACTACATTGAGGGGTCTACCTTGAGAGAGAAAATGACCAGAAAAATCCCTGCCTCCGGACATCTCCAGCTGGCTCCAGACTCCACTGAGCTTCCAAACGTGCTGACTACAGGAGGGCCAGGCACAGGGCCGGTGGGCGGGAGGCAGAGGGGAAGCAGCGCTGCCCCAAAGAGCAGCTCTCTGAGTAGGGTTGTGCTGAAACGTTGAGAGGGCTTCCTTCCCTTCCTGGAGGTTCCCTTTGCTCCCAGGAGCCCTGGGCAGCTTTAAATGAACTAATTTCTTTCCGGACCTGGAGAGTGAAAGGGTCCAGGCTCTCCTTTGGCTTGGAATGGTCTAACTCTTACGATCAGTTCCCAAGGAGGCCAGGAGTTGTACGCCTGGAAGAGGGGACTGGGGGCCCTTCCCAGATTCAGCAAGTATCCAGTCATGGGTCCAAGGCCCTTTCCATTGTTTTTAAAGGGCAACGCAGGGATCTATTATTCCCACTCGGAGATTTATGGGATCTTGGAAACAGTAGCTGGAGGCCAGGTGCGAGGGCGCCCCCTACTGGGAAGGCCAGGAAGGGCAACCCAGCCTCCACACCCAGGAACAAAAAGCAGTCCCTCAAGATGAGCGTCTCAGGGAAGCCACAAAGAGACTTCAGATAAGGCTGAGAGAAATCCGGAGATGTCCTCTCCAGGACTCAGGGTGGTAAGGAGCTGTGTGAAGATCCCTTCAAGGTCTCTAAAATTAATTGCCACCTATATCTTTCCCTGGGGAAGGTGGCTCTTCTATCTGCTCCCCTGCCAAAGGTGCAGAGGCGAGGGCGGACCAAACCATTCGCCTGTGTGACCTTCCTTGAGCCTGCGGAGGGGGAGAGTGAGGACCACTTCTGGGTATCTTGAAAAAGCTCCATGAGCTGAAATGAGCTAAGGAATTGCTAAGTGTGGAAGGCACCTGCTGTCCCTAACCTCTTCTCTCTCTCCTCTTTGCTCCTGTCTCTAGAACTCTAGCATGAAAACCCAGAACCAACCCCCAGAAGACTTCTGCACTGGGATCAGCTACCCACTGTACGTAGGGCCATATCCTCCTGAACATCTACCAGTCTCCCTGGGCTCTGCTCATCCCCTTAGCATCCACAAGACAGTGCTATCAACACACACACACACACACACACACACACACACACACACACACACACCCTTTACCTCCTGCCACTCCACTGTGGGTCAGTCCAGGAAGCAGCTTCTCCTACATTGGAGGATCCCCACTCAGACCTGGGGTCCTCTGAGACTCTTTCTTCCCTCTAGTGCCCCACACAGGGCAAGCTTCAAAGTGGCTATGGGCATGATGCCTGAGGGAACTCATACAGAGGGTGGATAGGGAGAATCCATAAAGATTTACCACCTCCACAACTATATGTAGGCTTTGCATTTTTCACAGGCACTTCTGGATTCCACTTTGGCCTCCCAGGCTTAACATCAGCTATGCTGAACCATCGAGTTATGAAAGAGGCATCAGAGTTGACCCTATGTGACATCTACCTCTATTTTTCAGCACCTCCAACTTGCCTCCAGATCCAAACCCAAAACCTTTCTTCCCGCTCACCGCAGCCCCCATCTTAGGTATCATGGGCAGGTCCCCTGTGGATTCCAACAATTTGGACCACACAGTAACTTGTGCTGACCCTTCAGAGCTTGGAGCTAGCCAAGTCTCTATAGCCATATTTTAGGACCCAGAGTTCCCAGATTATAGACTTTTTCTCCTAAGGGCAATGAATTGTCTAGGCCAGTCCAGTTCCAAGTGGCTGTCCCTTATGGCACTGGTGGCTAGGACTCTGAGAACATATGAGCAATGCCCCACACTTCCTGTCTTTAATTTCTCACACCTGCCCATAGCCTGGAGGGGCTGGCCATCACAGTGACTGAATACTGGACTAGGAGTCCCACCAGCCTCTTCCTCAGGGACCACCAAGGGACCTAAGCCATGCCAGGAGGGGAGAGACAGGCTCAGGCGAACAGCACTAAGTAGAAAGCAGGAATATTTCCCCTTAGGGAAGCATTGTCAGTGAATCTCCTCTCCCGAATTGCTAGTACCTCAAGACCCCAATGAGTAAAGAGTTGCTCAAGCCAAACACACACACACACACACACACAAACACTCACACACACACACACACACACACACACACACACACACACAGAGGCCCGGCTACAACAGTACACACACATACACAGCCCTGGGAACTCCCAGGTTTAGTACAGTTTGTCCTACTACAGCTTCTACCTTCATGCATGTGTCACAGTCACTGTGTCCTTGCCCAGATGGGAGCAGCACAGAGAAACGAGGGCTTCATGACGTAGAGAGGTGACTCAGAACATCTGTTCCTTGGCACTGAGAACTACCCAGTGTGGTGTGGCTGAGCACCAAGCTTTCTCTCTCACCTACGTTTTTCCCAGGCCTTGAGCATCCTCAGCAACCCTCTGCACCGTGCTCTATCCCCACACCTTTCCCCTACACACACACACACACACACACACACACACACACACACACACACACACACATACACACTTATTCATTTTGAAATAGGGTCTCTAAGTTTCCAGACTGGCCTGGGGCTCACTCTGCAGCCCACGTTGCCCCAGCAGTGGCTAGGACTCAGTTCTTCCCTGAAAGAAGATGCTGAGCTGAACAACGTTTGTGAATGAAAGAGGACCTAGGAATATCTCATACAGCGACACTGGCAACCAGGTATAGGTGCAAACGATGACGGACAATTACGGAAACTGAAAACACAATGGAGTAGAGACAAATGTAAAGGCTTTTATTTAAGAGCACAGTAGCGCACACTCAATGTTAGAAGCTCCTGACTTAGTAGCAATTACTGTAAAAACTTTCCTTAATTACATGTTCAAAAAGAGTTTATTAGCTTTATTTCTGTTGATTAAAGACAGGTGAATTACATTACTGTTGTCTTTCTCTCTCTCCCACTCTCTGTGAGTGTGTTTGTGTGTGTGTGTGTGTGTGTGTGAGAGAGAGAGAGAGAGAGAGAGAGAGAGAATTTTGTTTCAGTTTTACACAGTTTTGCTCTCTCAGCCTCTCCCTGACTGCACTGCTTCTATGTTAGCTACCCTCATGGTCACAAGGTAGCTGCCATAGTTCTAGGCATCACACCTGACTCAAGTTTCTAATACAAGAAGCAAGCCCTGCTGCTTTAAAAACATTTGTAGCCAGTCTCAGTTCTGTGGCTAACCTTAGAGGTACCTAGTCTGAAATGCAGCAGCGGCGGTGGTGGCGGCGGCGGCAGCAGCAGCAGCAGCAGCAGCAGAACACAAACTCAGTGTGGCTCACATGTGTATGCATTTCCTGAACAAGGAACTGGAGTCCTGGGTGACTGATCAGATATGGAGCCTGTGTTCCAGGAGCACCCCTCAATTTAACAGTGCCCGGCCTCCTCTATATTACATGGGCAGCACAGACATCTCAAGATTCAGAAGTGAAGACACGAACAAAGATGGAACAGGGGCTTCTGGTTGACTCCAGCCAGCTTCTGCCCAGCTGTGGGCCACCAGGACCCACCAAGAATGGAGCTAGACATGATGGTGCCTGCCTTTAATCCCAGCTTTGGGAGACAGAGGTAACACTGCCAACAGCTGACAGTTAGCCTGAGCAAGTCCCAGGGCTGGAGAGATGGCTCAGTGGTTCCGCGCACTGGAAGCTCTTCCAACTGTCGGTTAACTCCAGTTCTGAAGATTCCTTCTTCTTACCTCTACATGTGGTGCACACATGCATGCCGGGAAAACACCACATATATGAAATAAATAAATATTAAAAAAAAAAGTCTCAGGCCAACCTGGACTTTATAGAGGGACTCTGTCTAAACAATAAAGAGGAGGACGAGATCAGCATCACGGCATGCATATCTGAACTCCCAGCGCTCGAGAGGTGGGCGCAGGAGGTTAAGGAGCTCAGAACCCAATGCCAGCTTGGGCTACATAGTGAGTTCAATACCAACCTGAGCTACATGAGATAGTGTCTCAATTTAAAAAAAAAAAAAAAAAAAGACTAAAAGATGGTTTTTGTTGAGGCCAAGGAAATGTTCCCCATGCTCTCTGGAAGCTCAAACCTTCGCAGAGAAAAGGCTCAAGCCTGCTCCACGAGGTATCACCAGAGGGGAGGATCAAGCAGGGAGACTGAAGAGTGTGTACACCCATCTCAAGAGGCAGGCTGGTAATTTAGAGAGGGAGAAGCGTTTAGAGGAACTGAGTGAATAAAAATAGCTAGTAGCCTGGGCCAAAGCCTATCAAAGCTCTGGACCAAGGTCACCTCTGATCCTGTCCTGTAAGGTCATGCTCTAGAGGACACAGGCTAGGGCAGATACTGGACTTTAGGGATAACCCTTTCCTTGGGAGAAGGAGGAAGTGGGAAAGGTTTGAGGAGACTTGGTTGTAAGATGGCTTTTTTGTTGTTGTTGTTCAAAGTACTCAGTGTGTCTGAGCTCTGCACTTTGGAGTGCTGCTTTCTGAACACAACAGAATTAACACTCACAGCGGAGGCCAGCAGACACCTCCCGGAGCCACTGGTGTGTGTAAGACACAAGAAACCAAAGAGAAGCGTCCATTTGATTTCCCACTCAAAGAGCCGCTGCTAATGTGGAAGGCAGAGCCCAGGACACAACCAAAAAAACAATAATTCTATTTCTGTCACATGCATGTGAAAACCAGCCAGATTTCTTCCGTCAAAATAGAAAAACACTAATCCAAGATTGGTGCGCAGAGAGACAGATGAGTGGAGACAGACAGGAGGCGTTCTGGGGATGCGAGCAGGCAGAGCAAGTTACTGAAAAAAAATGGTATGCCTGCAAGTATCACGAGCCTGGAAGCACAGCACTTGGGGATGAAGCAAGAGGAGCACACGAGTTCAAAGACAGCCCCATCTACACAGCAAGTTCAAAGACAACAGCCACATCTACACAGTAAGTTCCAGGCCAGTCAGAGCTACATAGCAAGAACCTATGTCAAAACAAAACCAAACGCCCAGTCCAGCAAACATACAAAAAAAAAAAAAAAAAAAAAAAAAAAAAAAAAAAAAAAAAAAGAATAGTAATGACTAGGCATGGTGTTACATACCTGTAATCCAGAGCTAAGGAGGCAGAGGCAGGAAGATTATGAATTAAAGGACAGCTCTGGCTACTGAGCAAGAAAGATTTTCTCTCTCAAACGTGTATGAATGCCTTTTTGTTTTGTTTTGGGTGGGTGTCCACTTGCTTAGATAACATCTTACTACATAGACCAGGCTAGCCTCCGGTGTTTTGAATTTTTTAAGGCAAGCTCTCATTAGGTATGGAGGCACATGTCTGTAATCCCAGGACTTCAGAAGTAGAGCATGAATACAAGGCCAGCCTCTGCTACTTGCTGGGCACAAGGCTAGCCTGGGCTGTAACGAAGAGACTGTCTCAAAACAAACAAAACAAAAGGACCAGGTCCACATTTCTGATGGGCGAGGGGTAGGCGGTGCTGGCTGGGATACTGGCCGTGTCAGGAAGACAGGGAGGCTAACGTTGAGAGGATATTCAAGTCTGCACATGTAGAGAGTAGACACCCATGAAACATCCATGCAGAGGTGCTCTGCGGCGGCTCAGCCTCCTGCACTCAGGCAAGCCTGCACTGGAGAGCTGTCACCGCCTCTCCATGGTAATTAAAGCCACAGGAGGATGAGTTCACATGGAGAGTGGAGGGAGAGGGAGGTCTCTGCACATAGCTGGGGAGCACAGGGGTTGGAGGAAGGGAGGTCCAGGGTGGAGAGCAACTAGCAAATGAAGACCATTAGAACAGTATGTCCCTGCCTCAGGAAATCCAAGAGTGTACCAGCTCAGAGCAGACGCCCTCGTGGGCAAACGCTGCCTAAGTCAGTGTTAAAATAAAAATTATAGGAGACATTGTTTTGGACTAAGCTTCTGCATAGGCCCCAAACAGTCTGAAAATCAAAATGGAGTCACTCACGCTAAACCTCCACGTCACCAAGCTGAAACTAAGCTGTTTATCTACCCTTCTGAGAAATCAGGATTAGAGAGATAACAGCCAAATTTCCCAAACAGGCTGGTTTCGACTGGCATGATAATAAAATTCCCTCTGGCTTAATCCTTAGACATACACAGAAAAAGGTAACCTGAAGAAAACAAACGTTGGCCAATCGGTTACACTCCTATTGTTCTGCCTCCCGTCTCCCACATACAAGGGGAAGAGCTGAAATTACTGATTTGCTTTTGATTTTTGGGTTGGCTCTCTTTAAGATCTTCTCTGTAAAACCTACCTTCTTCACTCAGGCCATTGGAATACTTGCTCTGTTTTATGGAACAAGCTTTGCCTAGTTCTAGAGTTGAAAATAAAGCTAAATTGCTGTCGTTCTGCCTTTTGACAGTAGAAAGGCCTTGAGAGTACCTGCTGGGTTTTAAAACGGACAGACTGGTAATGACCCTCAGAAGAAAGCCTCAGGGACTCCAATTGTGAATGGCTTGAAAAGGAAGAGAAAGCAAGAGAGACACAGGCTAGAGTTTTGCACTGGAGAGAAAGATAAGATGTTATCTGAAGAGACAGGTGGGGCCCTAGGAGAGAGGGTTTTGTTTGTTTTGTTTTGTGAGTTGAGCAATTTAAATGATAGCAGAAAGGAGTCATCAGGGTGGGATGGGGTAGCTGGCAAAGGACTCAGGTGGAGAGGGACAAGAGGCTTGAGTGGCTTGGGAGTGGGAGGACCCTCTGCCTCCCAGAAACCATTGGAATCAGGGGAAATCCACTGTAAGGTTCCAGATTCGGTGACGCTCAACTGCAACCCTAGCATCCAGGAGGCAGAGGCAAGAGTCTTGCATTCTGGACCAGTCCAGGCTGCACTACCCAACATAGCAAGACCCCGCTGAGAGAGAGAGAGAGAGAGAGAGAGAGAGAGAGAGAGAGAGAGAGAGAGAACAAGGGGTAGAGATCAGCTCAGTGGTAGAGCATTTGCCCAGCATGCTCAAGTCTTTGGATTCAATTACCAGCGTGGGAGAAGGAAGAAAAGAAGGGCAGGGAAGGCTGGAAAGGGAAAGGAGGGGAAGGGAGGGGACAGCAGGGACACCAGGGGAGGGGAGGGGAAAGGAACAAATGAGACAGAAGAGAAAATCCACTAGAAAAGCCAACAGAACTGCAGTAAGGTCCCAGAAAGACTACAGAAGGAATGGAGATAAGGAAGGAGTATTCAGGCCCTGCTATAGGAATTAGGAAGCAGTCTGTTTTCAAGAAATATCATAGTAGCTGCCCCACACCCAGTACACGGACATAGCTGAGCTCGCCCTGACCACCCTCCTGGAGTCTGGTTATTGTCTTAGACCATGGAGGTCTATGGTTTGCACAGTTATGACCCCATTGCCCTTTGGGACTCACCTTTGTGCTTCTAACTGTGGCCTATGTGCCAAATATCCTGGCTCCAGAGGAAGAGCTGTCCCAAGTCTTCATATAGGTTGCCAGGGCTAGAAGGATGGCACACGGGATAAAAGCATTTGCCACCAAGCCTGATGACCTGAATTTGGTCCCAGGACCCACCTCAGGGAGGACAGAGAACAGATTCTTGCAAGTTGTCCTCTGACCTCCACACAGACACACACACACACACACACAAATAATGCAGTAAAAATTTGTTTGTTTGTTTGTTTGTTTGTTTGTTTGTTTTGAGACAGGGTTTCTCTGTGTAGTCCTGGCTGTTCTGGAACTCACTCACTCTAATGACCAGGCTGGCCTTAAACTCAGAGATCTGCTTGCCTCTATCTCCTGAATGCTGGGATTAAAGGCATGTGCTACCTTATTGTACCCCTAGCTGTAATCAAAAAAATTTAAAAAATCAAACTGAATTATCTTATTAGGCCTTGGTATAGTTTGTATATGCTTAGCCCAGGGAGTGGCACTATTAGAAGGTGTAGCTTTGTTGAAATAGATGTGTCACTGGGTGTGCGTTTTAAGACCTTCATCCTACCCGCCTGAAAGTCAGTATTCTGCTAGAAACCTTCAGATGAAGATGTAGAACTCTCAGCTCCTCCTGGACCATGCCTGCCTGGATGCTGCCATGTTCTCACCTTGATGAAAGACTTGCCTTTGTCAGGGTGTCGATTCACAGCAGTAAAACCCTATCTAAGACAGGCCTGTCCTTCTCACAGCCTCTAGAAGACGTCCCCAGACCTGCCTGTGATCCCCACTTCATGAAGCCCCACAGCAATTTTGTCCCACCCCACAACTCTAACGCCTGAGGGCGGAGCACAGACTACTCTCTCCCCTTTAGTGAACACTTAAGGACGCCCGCCTGCACCTGCCACTTTGTCCGGAGCTTATTTTATTCTATTACTTTATTTGATTGACGTGTGGATTGACTTTGAGACCGGGTCTCATGTATTCCACACTGGCTCAGTGGATAGCCAAGGTGATCTCTAACTCCTCAACATCCTGACTCCATCTCCCGAGTGCTGGGATTGCGGGCGTACACCAGCATGCCCAGTTTGTGCAGTGCTAGGGATTAAAAGCCAGGGCTCCGTGCCTGCCACACAGGCACTTTACTAACAGAGCTGTCCGATTATCCCCAGTTTTATAATGGGAAACTAAGGCTCAGTGTGGATAAAAGTCACACTGCATGTTAATGGCAGAACTCTGGCCCACCTCCTCCACAGGCTCGGCTCCCATCAACTAGACTGACTCTACTTTTGGCCTCCCCCCCCCACCCCCCCCACCCCTAGTTTGCTGATTTCTCTGTTGGAAGCCCGGGTCCCTCCTCCATGGAATGAGGCCAGTCCTGACCCCTGCCCTCCCAAATAGGCTCTGTGGGGATTCAATGAGGCCAGAGATGCAAAGTGCTTTCTGAGGGCGGAGGGCGCATGGGTGAGGGGTATTCCTACTGAAGCCTCTCCAAGCAGAAACACAACATCAACAATTACACACCGGGACTGCTGGCTCTGGGCTTCCTGTGCCAGGCTGTTTACTCAGGAGCCCTTGCCTAGCTGGCCCTATAATGAAAGGGTTTCCCTCTCTGGAAGGCATCTTAGATTTCTCTGAGCAGGCACGGGGACGAGGGGTGGCATCAGGAGCCGTTCTTGCACCTGTGAAGCCCCTGTCAGGAGGACATGAACAGACGAGCATTTACTAGGTGCCCAGACCTAGCACTGCACAAGCTTTTTTTCTCAAGCTTTTAAGGCACAGATTTAAATTTTAAAAAAAAAATAAATAAATAAACCCACTCATTTATTTGCAATTATAAAGCTGAGGCTGGCCTGGAAGTCACTGTGTAGCCCAGGCTGGCCTGGAATTCACTGTGTAGCCTAAGCTGGCCTGGAACTCACTGTGTAGCCTAGGCTGCCTTGGAAGTCACTATTCCTGCCCTAGAAGGATCCCTTTGTCTCAGCATCTCAGAATGCCTGCCAAACTCTTGGAGCTTTGAAGGTGTAAACAAGAAACACCTGTCTGGGTCTCCAAACTCATGCTGTTCCCAGTTTAAAAAAAAAAAAAAAAAAAAAAGCCAAATCCCATTTCAATTGCAGCCTTAGCACCATCCCGTGCTGACCACTGAGGAACCCCCAGTTGCTTCTGTCTTGGACAGTGGGCATTTGAGGGGATGGATTGAATTACCTTTATCTTTGTCATCCCAGTCTCGGTCCTGAGAAAAGTCAAGAAATACCTGCTAGCCAGAGGTAGTGCTCATGCGTATAATCCAACACTGAGGAGGCAGAGGCGAGAGGCTGCTGAGAGTTAGAGACCAGCCGGGGCCACATAGCAACTCCAAGTCTCAAAAGAAAGCAAGAGAGAGAGAAAGAGAGAAGGAGGGAGGGAGGGAGGAAGGAAGGAAGGGAGGAAGGAAGGAAGGAAGGATGTCAGGTATGATAGCACATACTTTTAATCCAGCTGTCCGGGCAGCATTGTAAAATAGCTCAAAGAGAATGAAAGCCCCCGCAGAGGGGACAGGACAGTGTGCTAGCAGGGCATCCGACCATCTTATCTGTCAGTGTTGCTGGGTTTGTTTGTTTGTTTGTTTGTTTTTCTCTATAATATGAATCTATGAGCAGCTGTTTCAGATACTACATGAAATGTCTGCTCCCCAAGCCACCCCTCAACTGCATCTCTCTTGGATTGCATTCCCTCCTGTACAGGACCTTTCTTAACTACCCTACCTGCACCAGGCAGTGGGTTGGTCCCACAGCCAGGACTCCAAAGCTCTTCAATTGCCAATCAATCACACACACACACACACACACACACACACACACACACACACACACTGGTACTACCATATAAACTCATATCTGCTGTTGCCTGTGGACTGTCTCCTCTATCTAGCCTGGAGAAGGAAGGCTGAGTCACAGCATCCTAAATGCAGCACGTGACCGACGTGTGGGCACAGGACACAGGACTCTGCTGTGGGACACAGGACTCTGCTGTGGATCAGTTGTGGCCAAGTCAAGCACCAGTGGCCCAGGGAGGAAGGCGCTGCAGAGTGAGGTCTGAACGTTCAGCCTCTGGCACTGACATCAGTACAAGTAGGATCTCCCAAGCTCTGGAAAGAAGGTCATTACGCACTCCCCGGGAAGGCATGTCCACAGGCCAGAGGGCTCCTTCACCGCCTGGGCACTGTGGGATGGTTTCAGATCCAGTAGTGAAGGAACCGAAGCTGTAAAAGGAAGAACAGAGGAGAAGGCTCTCCCGTGGAGGGGATCCCCACAGGAAACAATGGCCAGCAAGCCTCAGTGTGTAGAGCTCGGGGGAGCCCAGCTCCTCCAGAATCTCCAATGCCTTCTCATTTTTCTTTTAAAAAAGAGGGTCAAAGGGCTGGAGAGATGGCTTAGCCATAGACTGCTCTTCCAAAGGTCCTGAGTTCAAATCCCAGCAAGCACATGGTGACTCACAACAATCCGTAATGAGATCTGATGCCCTCTTCTGAGGTGTCTGAAGGCATCTACGGTGTACTTCCATATAATAAATAAATAAATCTAAAAAGAAAAGAAAAAGAGCCAGGCTCAATGTACAAAGTGAGGCTTGTACGGTGGGTTTGTGGTGTTTGTATCCGGAAAAAGTCAGGGAGAACTGGCAGTGAGCCTTATCTTCAGAGATGACCTGGTGTTGCTAGCCTGGACCAGCCAGCTAGCCTGGACTAGCCCCGAGCTGGCCCTCAGCTGCATCCCTGAATCCCTCTCACATGGAGGTCATCTTTAAGGCCCATTTTTCTAACAATGTTTCATTGTCTGAAACTTTCTGGTGGCTTCCATGATGCCCAGAGGGCCCCAGAACTGTCCTGAACCTTTGTCTCTGTCACTTTTGGCTCTACATCACCAGGACCTGGGAGTTCTTTGTGTACCTCAGGCCATGCTTCCATGCCTGGAACACCTTTCCTTACCCAACTTCTGCTTCCTGAGGGGTCTCCCCACATCTTCCCCTTGTCCATTCTCAGCTCCAACATGTCCCACATCCATCTCTCTATCACTGTAATTGGCAAGTCTGTTCCTCCTTCTCCGCTGGACGCTGGTCTCCAGCAGAGAAGCGCTTGTTTCCTGTACTACTAGATACTGTCTTCCCACCCCACCTCCCAACCCAAGCCCATAGTCACCCAAAAAAGGCCAGTGTGACTGTTTAGAAACAAAATCTTTGTATATGTAATCAAGTTAAAATGTGGTCGCTGAACTCAAGTGACCCTGGATCCAATATGATTGTTATTCTTTTAAGAAAGTGACACACACGCAAAAAAAAAATAAAAACAAAACAAAGAAAAAAAGATGTTGGGTCATACAGCTGAGAATGTCACGGGAAGTTGGAGATGGAATGTGTGATGCTCAACAAGCCAAAAACTCCAATTTTGTTGAGAGAGAGAGAGAGAGAGAGAGAGAGAGAGAGAGAGAGAGAGGGAGAGGGAGAGAGAGAGAGAGAGAGAGAGAGAGAGAGAGAGAGAGAGAGAGAATAGGTATGTATGTGCCATGGTACATATGGAAGCCAGAGAATAACACAAGGGGAGTCAGTTCAGTTCCCCCATCTATCAGGTGGGTTCCAGGTATCCTAGGTCATCAAGCTTGGTAGCAATTGCTCCTGTCCACCAAGCCATCCCAGAGGCCCAAGAAACTCCAAGACTTTCTGGAAGCCACCAGAAGCTAAGGGCAAGGCATGGAACAGATTCTTTAAAAAGAAAAAGAAAGAAAACAGGAGAGCATGGGGGTTCCTATACACATGTCTGGAACTTGAAATGTAGCCCAGGCTGGCCTTGAATTCCTGATTTTCCTGCTTCAGCTTCCTCGGTGCTGAGATAAGAGACTATCCCCAGCCCAGATTCTTCTTATCAATGTAGAAACACCTTTGCCTCAAAGAAATCAAGCTTATATTGTGAGCCAAGTATGAGTAACCTACCCTGACTGACATGTTCTGGGGCTGCAGAACTTAAAGGAATTTTCACAGTCACCGGACAAAAAAAAAAAAAGAAAAGCCCAGAGTCAACACTCTCCCAGTCTGTGATTGGAGCCCAACAAGCTTTAGCAACAACAGGAAATCTCTTTGACAGGACTCGGATGTTATCTTAGGGGCAGGGAGGTGGTACTTGCTGGGACCTAGCCTGCAGTGCTCAAGGCCCTGGGTTCAATACCTTCACTACAAAACAAAGCAACAAACCCCAGATGTTATCTCCTGGCATCCTTAGCTTCAGGGTTGCTGAAGGCAGAATCTGGGCTGAGCTTAACACCACATTCCAAGAGCGTTATCTCAAAGTCTCGTTCAGGCAGGCTTGGTCAGATCCCGAGGCTGATAGTAAATGGCTATTAAGATAACTTAATAAACATTGATAAACGTTCCATCGCTCCATAATCATGATGCCCAAGTTAGCGTCCAGAGTCTGTAACGTAGACGCGGCTTCTTCAGAGAATGTCAGGCCATGTTCTCTAGTCTCTCCGAGAAGACTTCTGTCACTTTCGTTTTGAAAATCCAGCCAATGGGGGGAGTTAGGGGGGGAATAAGGAAAGTTCCCAGTGACTTGTTACCAAAACACTAGGAAGTTAGTAGATCTGTTTATTTGTTTGTGTCAGGGTGTCCTCTAGCCCAGGCTGGCCCCAAATTCTATCCTCCTGTCTTTGCTTCCCTAGTGCTGTAATGACAGGCTTGTGCTACTGTTGCTGGCTTTGAACGTGTTACCAGAGCTCCTCCAGCAGGGCTTGCTTCATCACCAAGTAATTCAGGAATGAGAGAACCGACTGAAGACCTTACCCTGCTTCCTCACTCCCACGCCCCAGGCTGCAGCTGGGGAAAGAAGAAAAGACTCCCTCGGGATTAGAGCTCTCAGTCAGACCAAGGGAGACAGGCTTAGTCAACACGTATTTATTGGGTACTTACCAGATATAAATGTTTCCTCCAGGATGTAGGAAGCCAGACACAGCCTGCATCCCAACAGAAAGACTGAGCCCCACGGATAATCCTGCCTTTATGCACAGAATGTATTTACCTTGGGCATGTGTGAATCAGCAGGCAGGAGTGGGGAGAGTAGATATTGAGTTTATATAGAGAGAATGAGGGGGCAGACCTGGAGTCGGGGGTGGGATAGGGGCCATGTATTCATGTGGGAGATCAGAGGACAACTTGGAAAAGCCAGGTTCTCTCCTTCCACGGCTCCCCGAGTAAATATTTTAATGCAATAGTTTTAGAAAATCAAAATGAATGTCCCAAATCAGACCATATTGTCAACATTTTCCAATAGACCGAAGCTAGTGGGTCTCTGTAAGTTCGAGGTCAGCCTAGTCTATGGGGCAATTTCCAGAGCAGCCAGGACTACAGAGTGAAACCCTGTCTCAAACGACAAGAAGGCTTACAGAGGCCAGATCCTACACGGTACCTGGACAGCCCTCTCTCAGGCAAGGCATTGATCTAGGCCCTTGTTCAGCATAGGCTGGCCTCGAACTCCTGGCCCAGAGCTCTTATTGCCCTTCTTCCTTCAGCCTCCTAAATTCTGGGATTACAAGTATGAATATAGGCGTTTGAGACTGGGTGATATAGTAAGCCTGCCTTAAAAAAAAAAAAAAAAAAAAAGAGCCAGCAAGATGATGGCTCAGAGGAGAGAAACACCTGCAGCCAGGCCTGACAGGCTGGGTTCGAACCCTGAGACCTCCATGGAGGAAAGAGAGAAGTGCTTCCTTTGGGTTTCCCTCCGGCTTCCACATCTGTGTGCATGCACACACATATTCAAGATAAACATGTAATAAACATGTAACAATAAAATAGTAATATCACACATACTGTTTCAAGTGTAATTCAACGGTAGGCACTTGCGTAACATATCCAGCTTTAGCTCAATTCCCAGAATAACAAAAAGAATAGATGTATGCAACAAATTGGCTTGTTTGTTTGAGAAAAGGTCTTGCTACATAGACCAAGTTGGCCTAAACCTTGACCTTGTCTTGCCTCTACCTCCTAAGTGCTGGTCCTAGAGGTGCATGTCACCACACCAGCTAACATTAAAATAGTATTGACCTTAGGCCTCGATCTCATCTGTCTGATTGGGTCACTCTATTTCCTCCATACTGGTCATCGGCCAGGAACCAAGATGGCTGTTGTGTGAGCTTAGGGCATAACACGCAAGCTTTCTGATGGCTCTCTGGTGTCTGTCCCTGCTGTAAGATCCTGGGAGCTGGAGAGAAAAGCAGAGGCTATCTGCCTTGGACTCCACAGACCCACCTGTGATCTCCAAGTTAATAGTAATAGGGCAGGGCGTAGCCAGGAGAGGTGTAGCTACAATCTCCCCTCCCCCACAGTGGACACAATGAGGCAGAAGGGTCTCCTAGAGTTCAAGGTCAGCCTGGTCTACATAGTGAATTCCAGGCCAAGCAGGGCTACTGAGTGAAACTGTGTCTAATTAATTAATTGATTGATTAGTCTTAATTAATTAAAAGTGAAGTGGAGAACTGAACTGGCCCAATAACTCCTTCTGAAGGGCTCCCCAAGCTTCCTAAGAAGGTGTCCTTCTCAGACAGCAGAGCATCACCCAGCTCAGCTCCAAGGCAAGCTTTTTCTCACTCAGCCACTCTGCCAGACAGTCACAGTTGTCAGTCCCAATCGTTTGCTAGATCCTACAGAAAACTGTTCTGGATACAAACATAAAAAGAAACACACACACACACACATACACACACACATACACACACACACACACACACACACACACGTGACTATCGTGACATTTTATATGTAAAGTGTAAAGATGTGGGCTGGGTATGTAGTTCAACAGTAGCGTGTTTGCCTTGCAAGCACAAATCTTAGGATTCAGTCTCCAGGCATGGTGACTTATTACCATGCCTGTAATTCTCGTACTTGGGAGGTAGAGGCGGAAAGATAAGAGTTCAAGGACATCTTCAGCCACGTATTGACTTCAAGGCCAACCTGGAGGAAGAAACTTGTCTCAAAAAAAGCCCAGAGATGAAAGCCAGTGGTTCAGTTGGTAAGGTGGCTTGACATCAAGCCTACAGGTGGCCTGGGGTGTCAAGTCTGCAGATGACCTGGGTTCAGTCCCCACAACTCACAGTGCACAGAAAGAATCCGTCCCCCAGGTTGTGTTCTGATCACTACATGGTATATGTGTACCTTTCCTCTGCCCAGACAAACAAAGAAACAAACTATTTTGAGGGAATACAGAGATGAAGCCTTGTGGGAATGTACTTGTGACCCAGAAGTGAAAGTAGTTACCTTCCCTGAGGCCCTCAAGACCCTAGGGACTGACTGACTTCCCTGAGCAGGGCACAGCATCAGCAAAGACAACAGAAAGACAAGATCCTAAATGAGGGAGGGAGCCACAGAAACAGGGATGATGGCATTGATTGAAAGATAAGACAGAAGCCCATTGTTCTTGCTGTGAGGAATTCAGCAAATTTGCATGAGCTCGCGGGGGTAATCAGTTTATGAGGCTTCGAGCGAGCGCGTTAAATGAGATGCATCAAACCCCTAGCACAGCACCTAGCGCAGAGTAAGCCACTGTGTATCCAGTGTTCTCAGTCACTGGGTCTTCAGTATTATTAGAAACACGGCTAATATTAGACACACTTCGTGAAAGGGAAAGCGTGCCTACATCCATGGTTTTTGCACCTTAGAGCTGGGTTAACTCATACAACCAACGCCGAAGCATCTCTCCCATCCCCAGACACTTAATGGTTAACTCAAAATTCCATGATCAATCCTGAGTTTTAAACTAAGCCTTTTTGGAATTTAAAGCTAAAGTGGTTCTCTCTTAAACTGGGCTCACAGGTGTTGTGTCTGGCTGGCAGATCACAGCCTGGGTTTTAGCCTGGAAAGGCATTTTGGAAACCTGGAAGAGAAGAGGGGCTAGGTGGCGAGAGAAAGAAATGCAGCTAAGACAGGCATTCTGATCAAAGCTCAATTTTACTGTTCCGCTCGCAGTTATAAAGCGGGGGAAGGGGGCCCAATTCCCGCCAAATAATCTTGGGGTCCAATAGCAGGGTGACCACGTGTATGGCTCCAAACAGCAAAGCGGCAGGTTCTAGCAGTGGGCGTGGCAGAACGATTGAGCAGAAAGCTCCACCTCTGAGCAAGCAGGTTTCAGGCTAGGGGAGGGGAGACTACACACAGGCTGTTGTATCTTCGGCTGCTTCCAGTTTAAAAAAAAAAAATCTATTCTACAACTCAACTGACTTCTCTGTTTTTGACTGCAGCTGCCCTTCCCAGAGGCGTCTGTGCTGCAGAGGCCACTGGGCAGTAGGAGCATATTATTGCTTTAATATCTCAAAACCATATGCAGCCTCTTGTGAAACAGACAAGATTTAGAGATGAAGCCCAGGTGACCGGCACAAGGATAAGGGGATCCCCAGGTGTGGTTACAGAAAGGGCTATCTTGTGGAGATCTTTGTTCTACCTGAGCAAAAATAATATATGTGGCTAAACTGCTTCCCTTGATAGGACATGATACGTCATGGTTTTACTGAGCACCTGCTACCCATGTGCTGGGTTCCACACAAGATCCCCTCCAAAGACTAGGACAGTTTTGCTTTTGTGATTTCTGGCTAGACATCCTGAAGGAATGGGGACAGAACTGTCCCCGCTCCTGGGAGGTCAGACAGAGGTTGACTGTGTGTTGAGATTCCTTTTGAAAGATGTATTTTACATTTTATAGGTCTGTGTGAGGATATGTGTGTCCTCAGAGGCCAGATGTATCAGAACCCTGTGAGCTCACTGACATGGGTACTGGGAACCAAACATGGGCCCTCTGCACGAGCAGCGAGTGCTCTTAAACTCTGATTCATCTCTCCAGCTCCATGATCTGGGATTTCTTTACAGGTGGGCCAGGATTCTTAGCATTCAAAGAAGCTAGGTCCCAAGAGTGGATTGAACTCAGGCAGAGGGATAAACAACCTTTACCAGATGAGCCATCCTGCTCTATCTTTTAAAAAATAATTAAATTTGAACATATCCTCCTACCTTGAACCTTGTTAGTGGAGATAAAATGCCTGAACTTCCTTGGCATAACCTTGCACACCTGTAATCCCAACCAGGGGGAGGCAGATGCAGGCTGATCTCTGTACATTTGAGTTTAGTCTGATCTATCTAGAGTGAGGTCCAGGCCAGCCTGGGCTCTACTGAGACACACACACACAGCTTAAGCTGAAATTAAAAGAGAAAATTGCATCTACTTCTGGAGGTCAAGTCCCCTGGGATGGGGGTGGGGGTTCCGCGAAGAGGAGTGGGTGGGGCCGGGAGGTCTGGGGAGCTGGAGGTGGGGGCGGGGGGGGGGGGAATGAGCTTTTTTGCCCTGATTTCCTAGTCTACCGTTTTCTTTGTTTCCATTCTACCTTCTAAGTGGCTTACAATTTTTCCTGTCTTGCCCCCAAAAATCCCAAGAGCCTCTCCTTAACCCAGACTGAGAACCTCGTCCTCTTCCTTGCAGGTCGCCATCTCCGGACTAGAAGAATGGCAAAGGGACTCTAAGAATGAGAATCCAGCAAAAGAGAGGCTCCTGGGCCCCGCCCTTGCTGCAGCCTGCCGATCGCACCTCCGTTCATCCCACCTCTGGCTGCCCTGTGCCAGGCAGCGCAGCTACAAGCACAAAGCCCAGGGCTCACCGAGTACTCCCGAGCTGATGGGGAGGCAGCTGGGCAGACGAGCACAGGAGGGCACTCTAGGGGATGCCAGCAAAAGCCCCCGTTCTGGAATTCCCTCCTCTACAGCACCAGCTAGGCTCTGTTAAAATTAACTCCACCAATTAAAAGCATGTTAGGAGACAATACTGCCTGTCTTCTGCTTTATTTTTAATTACAGGCCCTGGCCAACCATTTATAATTAGAGCAGAGCTCCTAAGCCGGAGTACCCAGGAATCGAGAAAGGGTGGAAGGGGTGGGGAAGGCACCGGCTCTCCTCCCACGTCCCCATCCTCGTGACCAGTCCAGGCCCCATCTCCCCGTGGACAGCTGTGACAGGCCGCTGCCCCGCTAATGGACTGGGTAGCTAGGGAAGCACTCTCCGCTCACTGCGCCTCCCTCGCTTCTCGGCACACATTCTGATTATAGTCATTAGGGAGTCACCCTGAGCGACAGGAAGACAGGAGGGTGGAGCCTGGCGGCTGCAGGGTGAGTCGAACAGGGCTCAGGCTGGAGATCTGCGCTGGCAGAAGCAGGGGTTGAGCCACTCCGCTGCCCTGTTCCCACACGAGGCTTCAATCCACCAGAAGCCCACGCTGGCCTGGTGCATAACAAGCCTAGGGCAGGGTCACCAGGGGGCTGTCACTGAGTCGTGTGCCTCACAGTCATGTCTTCTGGTCCCCGGCCCAGCTTTCTTTCCTATCCCGAGCAACCATCCTCATGTGTCTAACATTTCAGAATGACACCCCCTACTTCCCATCCTACTCCCACCCCACCCCCACCTTGCCAAGGCCAAAGACCCTCCAACGCTCTTATTTGTCTCATGGACATTTAGTAGAATCCCTGGTCAGGTTGCACAAAATACCAGCTGGCCCAAGGAGCCACATCTAGGTAGGCTTCTGTCCCTGGAATTTTGACTTACTCTCGGCTCAGGCCAGCCTTAGAACTCAGACAGCCTTGTCCTCCCATAATGCCCTCCTCCAAGGAAACCCTGCTCACAGCCCCCCACCCAACACATTTGATTCCTTCTAGCCTGTTGTTGTTGTTGTTGTTGTTGCTGCTGCTGCTGCTGCTGCTGCTGCTGCTGCTGCTGTTGTTTTAAGGCTAGCCTGTAGGCTAGAGAGCTGGCTTGGTGGTTTAATAGCATTTGGTGATCTGGGTTCTGTCTGGTGGGGGCTTTGTTGTCTGCTTTGTGTTTCTTTCCTTCTATTGGCAGTCCAATGGGACCCTTATGCCTGGACTTCCAACTGTCTTTAAAACACACAATCCTCATTTAAGTCCAAGTTTCATCGTCTGAGCAGGAACACAGGTCCTCTCCCAGGGGGTGCCCCTCAGGGAGCGCCAAATGGTACCTTTCGTGCACACTCAGTTCTGCAGGTTCAACTGAGGTGTAAACTGGGTGGGGCTTCCTTTCTGCCCCTAAAATGGAGTGTCCCCCATCAAATGCTAGCTGGTCAGTCGTAGAAACCATAACTAACCGATTCATTTTTTTTTTCTCAACCCCTGTGAGCTGTTGTCATCTCCCAGGGATGGGAATTTACACTCAGAGACACATGTGGCAGAGGTAGGGACTGGGTGGTTCTGCTTATCCGTGGGGTGACAGCCTCATGGATGCATTCCACAAGCTTTAAAATGCCATTGTTCCAGCTGGAGAGATGGCTCAGTCAGGACCTATTGCACAATGAGGACATTTGAGTTTTAACCCCTGGAAGCCAGGGCCATGGTCCTGTAACCCTAGCAGAAGATCGCATGGGGAACTAGAGACAAGCAAAGCCCTGAAGCTCATTAGCCAGCAAGCCTAGCTGAATTGATGAGCTACAATTCAGAGAGATCCTGTCTCAAAAAAATAAAAGGGAGGAGGGATCAGTGAGCATATAGACCCCTGTGCACATGCGCATACACACAAACAAGTGCACACACAATAATTATGGGAAAATGTCATCATTCTTTCCTGACCTCAGATATCTCAGGGGCTAAACAAGATGACAATCACTGAGGACACTGCCTGGGAGTGGCTATTGATGTGTAAGTGCCAGCTAGTTGCAGGACCGTTGCCACATTGGTGTTTGTATGGCCAAAAGGTCCAGCAGTGTTGGGTCAAGTAATTCAGGCGAAGGCACAAGTGACATGTGTGTGCTTCTGACAGCTGTGTGATCCATGCTTGTGTTAGCCCACCCTTGATTTATTAGCTCCATAAGACTACATACTCTTCAGGGATTGCAGTGTCTACTGTGCACTGAAATGCCCAGATGGGTCCTGGATTATGAAGAAATAAAAGAATTCCCAGCACTCATGAGGCAGAGGTAGAGGCAGGCAGGTCTCTGAGAGTTTGAGGCCAGGATGATCTACAAAGAGTTTGAGACCAGCCAGGGATACATATGGAATTTGAGGCCAGTTATAGTTACATAGTGAGACCCTGTCTCAAAAACAAGAGTCCAGAGACTTGGGCTTCTAAGCCCTCGGCTGTAAGACAGCTTGGTTCTTGGAACTGTCTAAACAGTGGCTGGAGGCAGCCACTGGGGGTGAAGCAATTGTCTAGCATGTGCCTTATCCTGGGCTCAATCTCTGGGAAAGAGGAGGGAGAAAGGGAAAGGAAGGCAGGGTCTGGTGGCTCCTGTCTGCAATCCCAGCCATTTGGGAGACAGAGGCAGGAGACTAGAAAGAGCAAGGAGTCGGGAGCTACAGATGAATTTAAGGCCAGCTTAGATAACTTAATGAAAGCCTGTCTCAAAATTAAAATTCAAAAAGAGGGCTGGAGATACAGCTCAGTGATAGCCCCTTTGCCTAGCATGTCCTAGACCCTAGTCCTGGGTTCAAAAGACAATCTACTTAAGCCATCCTAATGGAGTAGGTAAAAAAAGACGGCACACCTGTCCAGCCTTCCCTGAGGCCTCCTTAGACAGGGAACTTTCTCAGGATTTGTCTGCTTTGAGGTTCTCCAAGAGTTTCTTTTTTTTTTTTTTTTTTCCGAGACAGGCTTTCTCTGTGTAGCCCTGGCTGTCCTGGAACTCACTTTGTAGACCAGGCTGGCCTTGAACCAAGAAATCCACCTGCCTCTGCCTCCCAAGTGCTGGGATTAAAGGCGTGTGCCACCACTGCCCAGCAAAAGTTTCTTTATCTCTTTTTACAATGAAAGTCCCCAAAGGGAGGCCGACCTGCGCTCTGCAGCACCCCCTCCCGGCACCCCCTCATAGTGCGGCTCAGTTCCCGCCCCCTCAGTCCTCGCAGTGTCTACGCTTTCCTTTCTGCTCTGCTAATTATCCTTTTAACTGGGGCTGGCGTATTTTTGCCATGCGATCTTCTGGTTTATTTTTATCCACCTCTCCATAATGGTATCAGGGCCGATACTCAGGGAGGCTCCGAGCACTGAGCTGCTCCCCAATTTACAATGGCAATTATGATCTCCGACAGAAACACATGCAGCTGGCGTCAATTTTAAGCAATATTTTGATCATAATAATTAAAAAAGTAACTTATGGTGTGCACGCATTAGATAAATTAATGTTAATCCAAGGCTCTGCTAAAAGATATGCGAGGCAGAGAGAATGAAAAGGGACCGGGCCCGGATCTCTGGAGCTTCGGAAGTGTGTCTCCAGCCCTGAGAACTACCTGCGCTCTCAAATTAACTTTCACAACAAGTGTAATATCTGTGTGTCCTTCAAGTTGAATGCTTCTCGTCCCCGCCCCTCCCTGGACGCACATGTGAAATTGAGGGTTATCAAGGTATTTGGGTATAAACAAGCACATTTTCTTGTCACAGCTCTTAGAACCGGTGACAGGCAGCTGAAAGGATGCTCTTCTCTCTCCCAAACTTATGGTGCTAGACACAAATGGGAGCAGGACCTGAGGGCGTGGGGGCTGGGATGGAGGGACTGCCTTGCCTCTCCAATGTGCAGGTGCACGCGCGCGCTCACACACACACACACACACACACACACACACACAGAGAGAGAGAGAGAGAGAGAGAGAAAGGACCTGCCCCAGGAATGGGATTCAGAACTACACATCTCATGCCTCCATGTACACACACCAAGTAAGTTACATGTGATTTGATACACATAGAACTCAGCTGGTAGAATGCTTGCTTAGCATATTGGAAGACCTGGTTAATTCTCAGCACCACATAAAATCCAGTGCGATGGCACACATCTGTAATCCTCACACCCAAGAGGTAGAAACAGAAGTTTCAAGTCATCTGGCTATGTAGTGAGTTTAAGGTTGCCCTGGGCTAGAACACAGTCTCTCTCTCTCTCTCTCTCTCTCTCTCTCTCTCTCTCTCTCTCTCTCTCTCCTCCTTCCTTCCTTCCTTTGTCCCTCCCTCTCTCCCTTTCTCTCTCTTTCCCTCTCTCTGTATGTGTGTATGTGTACACACATACATATATACACATACATACATATATAATAGACTCATGTGTAGACATTCATATGCAGACACAGGCACCCTCACGCCCAAATGTACCTGTCTTCATAGACAATACTCATCACCGTGATCGCACACAACAGATTGATCCACATGGAAGAGCACACATATATTCACACATTGGTTACAGATACATATACAACTCTGGGTTCAAAGACACATGATTCACAACCAGAAAGCCACAGATGAGATTTGTTTTATTTTATTTTATTTTATTTTATTTTATTTTTTAGAGACAGGGTTTCTTTGTGTAGCCCTGGCTGTCCTGGAACTCATTCTGTAGACCAGGCTGGCCTCAAACTCAGAAATCCTCCTGCCTCTGCCTCCGGAGTGCTGGGATTAAAGGCGTGCGCCACCATGCCCGGTGATTTGCTTTATTTTTAATTGGGAGAGGGTTGCATGTGATTCGGGGATCTGTGGAGGCCAGAAGAGGGCATGTGATATCCTGGAACTGCATAATGATGAGTTGTGAGCTAACCAACGTGAGTGCTAGGAACCAAATAGTTCCTTTGCAAGGACAATACTCATTCTTAATCACTGAGCCATCTCCCCAGCCCCACAAAGTCACATGTTGAAACTTAGCCATGTGCACATACACACACAAACACAATACATACATACATACATAAAAATACACACACATACACACATGCACACATACACACACATCATACACATGCACACATATACATACACATGCACACATACACACACACGCACACATATACATACACATGCACACATACACACACACACACACACACATATATATATATATATACATGCACACATATCATACACATGCACACATACACACATATATATATACATGCACACATATACATACACATGCACACATACACACACACATATATATACATGCACACATATCATACACATGCACACATACACATGCATACACACACATGTGCATGCATGCACGCACACACACACACCTCCTCACAGGCAGAGCATTCACCTGAGGGCAGGCCAGGCCACAGGTATCAGGCATGTTCCCACTTTGGCAGAACCCACCACCATACAGTTACACACGCTGTCATCTTATCCCAAGGGCTGTGTTCTTTTTCTAATCCGCTCAGGTTCCAAGCTTAAGTCCCTTCATCTGCACCCCCAGACAGCCCTGGGGACATGCACAGGTCCCTGGGAGCAGAGGAACGGGAGCAAGTCTTCTTGTCTCAGTATTGGAGATTTTCTCTTGGTGGGAGCTTTACTGAGTTTTCTTGTTTTGTCTAATGATGAGCACTACCATTTTATTTAGTATATGATAAAGTATACATTTGATTGATTGGGGGATTGTTACTGTTTGTTTGTTTGTTTGTTTGTTTGTTTGTTTGTTTGTTTTGAGACAGGGTCTGTCTATGTAGCTCTGGCTATTCTGGAACCTGCTATGCACATCAAGCTGCCCTCAAACTCACTGAGATCTTCCTGCCTTTGCCTCCCGAATGCTGGGATAACAGCATACACCATTATGCCTGACAAACATACAATTAAAAAAAAAAAAAAAGATGCTTTCTGGCCAGCAAGATTGCTCAATGGGTAAAGACACTTGCTGTCAAGCCTGTTCACCCGAGTTTAATCCACAGAGCCCACATGGAGGGAAGAAAGAACTGACTCTTGAAGTTTTCCTCCTTTCTCTACACACATGCATGCTGTGGAACACTCGATTCCTGAACTCGCACACACATTCATCATACATGCACACACAAAACAATATCTAAGCAAGCATTTTTTAATAACTTTTTAAAGCTGGTTGTGCTTTTAGCAACTTAGCCTTCCTGCTGGCTGCAACAGCATGCTCTCTTCCTCTGCCTTTGATACCTTCCTTTATCATTCGCTTCCTTCCTTGCGGGGCTCCACAGCTGGAGCCCTGCAAAGCTCCTGGCTGGTTCCTTGCCACCTTGGCCATGCTGGGTCACTTCCTCCAGGCACTCCAGTCCCCAGGTGAAGAAACCTATACCCCTTTGATGGCCCAAGAGCCACTTTTCCTCTTCTATGAGAGCAAAGTTCAGGTGGTCATTAACCAATCAGAACAAAGAACACCTGTGTTAGATACTCTCTCAGCCATTTCTGGCCAGCCCTCACCTCTTCAAATGTCTCCCTTGAACTCCTGACTAAGCTCAGTCGTCCACAGAGGATGCTCCCACTTCTGAAAGCGTCCTTGGCAGCTGGACTGTTTGTTTTCTTTAAAGAACCATTAGGAAAAATAAAGATGCACAAATACACAAAATGTAACCGCGAGTATGCACCCAACATTTGTGTGATTTTCCTCTTTTGTTTTAGCAGCGTTACATACGGATATGACTTGCAGGGTCATGAAATTCTACTTCATTTGATACTACACAAAAAGGGGGGCAATCTTGGATGATTTCCATCCCCCACCCAGGGAGAGGCAGCAGGTTCCTAGAAGACAAACCAGGCAACACTTCCAGAGGATTCTATGATATTCACATCTCTTTAAAATGTGCTTATATTGCTACGTCATTGTTCTTCCCATTCGGGGCATTATCTATTGACTTTCAACTATGTTGAATAAGCACCCAGCTTTCTCTAACCTCCAGCTATCACACACATGCACACACACACACACACACACACACACATACACAAATGAAAAAGAAAGACACACCTCATACCTCCCCTTGATTGTATTGGGATTTTTTTAAATCAATGTTTACTATAAAGATTATAAAGGTGTCATTTTAATGTCTAGTCCTTTGTTAATGGTGCCCTACCCAATTTCTCTGGAAGGTTGTAGGTTCCTCTCTGTATCTAGCAGGGCGGAATTTAACAGTGTGTCTTGGTATGTATTGGCTTCTCAGTGTGTGAACATAGTGTGGACCTTTTTGAGTTTTGATACAATGTAGCTAAGGTTTGTCTAGAACTCACTATGTAGCCAAGGCTGTCCTTGAACTCCTGATCATCCTGCCTCCTGACCCCCAAATACTAGAATTACAGAGGCCACAGGTCATTCTTGAATCTTATATTCTTTAGGCCCAGTATTGGGTGGATCCAGGCATGCAAGACAAGCACTCTACCTGGAGCTGCACCCTCAACCCAGACTTAGGTCCCGGCTGTCTCCTCTTTTTAACCCTTTCACTCCTGATTGCTCCTCTAGAATCTTTTCTATTTCCTCTCTCTTGTCTCCCTTGTTCTAATTTCTGGGAGATTTCCTAAGACTTCTGTTGAAAATCTCATTTTTCATTTCTCATTTCTCACACCTTTAATTTCCAAGGGCTCCTTTGTTGCTGTTGTTCTTTTTACAGCATCCATTTCTTGTTTCATGTGATTATCTTCGCCTGTCTCTCTGAGGACGTTAGGTATCGTTCTGAAGGTTTCTTCTTCTTGTATAGCACTTAGTTCTGCTAAATTGCTTTTCCTGTTTGTTTTGTCCCTTTATGTCCCCGTCCTTCCTCATAGACGTGAAAAACCTCAGTGCTGGATCTTATTTTTAAGACTTGTGGACCAGGGCTGGGTGTGTTGGGGCATGCTTAAAATCACAGGACTACGAAAGCTGAGGCAGGTGGATAGCAAGCTTGGGGCTAGCCTGGGCTATACAGAAAGATCTTATTTGTTTGTTTTTTAAAGAGTTTGAGGAGTCGGAGAGAAGTTCAGATCTCACCAGATAAAGGTGTTTACCATGCAAGCCTGGCATTTTGAGTTTGATCACTGGAGCCCATGTAAACTGGGATGAAAGAATAGACTCCACACAGTCGCTTCTGACTTCTACGGGCATGCTGTGGCACATGCATCCCACACATATATCATTCCTACAAGTAATAATAGCAATCATTTTTTTAAGTGGAGACTTGGGTATCACACTCATAGGAAGCTCTCAGTAGACAACAGACACTATTGTCTGAGAACGCTGTAGGACAACGGGCTGCTGAGTTAAGTAGTCTCCACCATCTGCATCTTGCAATCATTTTACTATGGCTGGTTAGGAATCCCCAGAGAAAGCCCGAATAGGTTCCATCCTGGCTGTAAGCACCTGGGAAGAGGGAGGTGGGGACCTCAGCATTCAGTACACATAAGGTCATTTGAAAGGGAACCACATCTCAATGGCAGATGCAGAAAGAAACACCGACTGTGTCTTAGTTTGGGTTTCTACTGCTGTTAAGAGACATCATGACCACAGCAACTTCTTCTTCTAAGATTTTATTTATTGTATGTATATGAGTACACTGTAGCTGTCTTCAGACACACCAGAATAGGGCGTCGGATTCCATTACAGATGGTTGTAAGCCACCATGTGGTTGCTGGGTTTTGAACTCAGGACATCTAGAAGAGCAGTGAGTGCTCTTAACCACTGAGCCATCTCTCCACTCCTCCCCCCCCCCATAAAATCTTATATAAGAAAACATTTTATTTGGGGCTGGCTTATAGTTTCAGAGCTTTAGTTCATTATCATCATGGTGGGAAGCCTGGCAGCTTCCGGGTAGACACGGTACTGGAGGAGGAGCTAGAATTTTACATCTTGCTCCACCTGCAGAAAGGAGAAGGTTGTCCTCCACACTGGTCTGGGCTTTAGCATAGGAGACCTCAAAGGCCTCCCCCACCCCCACTGTGACACACTTCCTCCAACAAGGCCACACCTCCTAATAATGTCACTCCCCATGGACCAAGCATTCAAACACATGAGTCTGAATGGGGGCCATACCTACTCAAACCACCACAATCTGTGTTTCCTTTACCTGATTAAAGTAGTTTTATTAGCATCAGCTGCTCTGAACACCCCGTCTCTAGGAAGGTCCAGTGACCCTGGACACTGGGATCTTCTAAAACTGTTGTAGAAGACAATCTGATCAGAAATTCCCATTCTTTGCAGCTCATCTCTGTTAGCTACTTGTGACTGCTCTGTGAGTTCACCCACAGAGGAGTACTCCTGACAGCTCGTTTCCTGCCCATGAATTTTTAGGGCCCCTATTGCACAGACACGGTTGAAATGGAAGGTTTTCCTTCCAACAATTCATTCTTCAACCCCCTTTTTAAAGGGGTAGCAGGAAACAGAAAGAGACGGAAATAGAGACACAGAGAAAAAGTGTGTGTGTGTGTGTGAGAGAGAGAGAGAGAGAGACAGAGAGACAGAGAGAGAGAGAGAATATGCAGGTGTTCTTTTGGTTTTGGTTTTTGGTTTTGGTTTTTCGAGACAGGGTTTCTCTGTATAGCCCTGCCTGTCCTGGAACTCACTTTGTAGACCAGGCTGGCCCCGAACTCAGAAATCCGCCATGCAGGTGTTCTTATGCCACTGTGCACATGCCCGGTCAGGATTAACTGTCTGTTTTCAGTACACGCTCTTTACCTCAAAGTCTCCATCTGTGTATCACCTTTGAAGTGATGGACTTGTGTCTTTAAACAGCCCTTTGCCTTCCTTTCCACAGGCTTTGGCAGGGGGCGGGGGCAAAGGCATCAACTAATGGATGAATGCAGCCTGCCATATTTAACTGAAATTGTTTCTGTCTGTGTTTTATTGATAAAGTGTTAAATGTCTGTCTCTCCATTAGCTATGAGCTGCTTAAAAGATTATTATTATTATTATTATTATTATTATTATTATTATTATTATTATTTTGAAGTGGCTAGATAAGGCTAAAGCTTGTGATTTATGGCTAGTACGGTGCCTTTGTGCTGTTTATTCTAACTTCCCTTGGCTAGCCTTGACAAACAGGCATACAATCAAATAAATATTTACCAAATATTTATTAAGGATCTCCTCTTTGCCAGGCAATACCCAGGCTCTAGGCAAGAAGCAAAGATCCAAGTGACTGAGTCACTGCTCACGTGGAACTTGCATCCAGCACTGTGAGGGTAGCTCTGGGAGGCTCCAGGCATTCTGCCCACTGCTGCTCAGCTCTGGGGGAGGCTTCCTTTTACCCAAGGGTCCCACTCCCTCCCACAGAGCTTCCAGCTACAGGACAGGCCTCCAACCAGCTAAAGGCTACCTGTGACCCTGCCTTCCTGGGGCTTTCTTCCTTACCCCAATCATATTGCTTTCTTCCAATGAACCAGATTGGGGTTCTGGTCTCTCCTGGGCAAGCCAGGGTTTGGACCCTTGCTGTGAGCAGGAGGGTCCAGTAAAATAAAAGCACACATCTTTAAAATTTTTAATTCCTGGCTCCTGACACACAGTTTCAACCCCTTCGGAATGTACTGGGTGGCAGCAATGTTGTGAGGTGTTTGTAATGAGCGCCTCCCAGCTACTTGCGGGTTTGTGCTAAGGAGGTGAGTCACGGTAGAAGACTGTAACAGAGTTGCTCAGGAAAAACAGCCAACTGATTGCCAGTGTGGGAACTTTCACTCTCAGCTCCAAAGAGAGTCCAGGGGCCGGAGCCTATGTTCAGTCATGTGGCCCATGATCTCATCAATCATGCCCACACAATGAAACCTCAATAAAAGCTCTCAATAATGAGGTTTGGACAGGTGCCTAGGTAGTGAGCCTACTGATATCCACATAGCAGGAGATGGGACACCCTCCCTGGTTCTACAAAGACAGATGTTCTTGAATCTGGGACTCTTCCAGCTCATGCAGTATGTATCATCTGGCTGTTCATTTGAATATAATGGGATTCCAAGCTAGAGGCGTGGCTCAGTTAATAGAGTGTGTGCCTACTGTGCACAAAGCCCAGGGTTCAGTCCCTAGCATCACATAAAACCAAGTATGGTGCTGCCTGCCTGTAATTGCAGCACTGGGGAGATCTGGGAGGCCAAAAGGTCAGGGGTTCAACATAGTCTTCAACTACCAAGAGAGTGTGGAGCTAGCATGGGCTATGGGATACTCTGTTTCAAAACAGAGAAACAAAGCCCAAACCAAACATAAAGGATTCAATGTATCCAACAAACTTTGTATTATACAGTCTCAACTTGAGGCCAGGTGTGAGGATTCCTTTTTGTAGCTGGCTAAACAGAATTACAGAGCCTTAGAAACACACAGGATTTAGGGGTGACATGGGATGGGGCTGTCCTGTGGGGTCAACCCATTTAACCTACAGAATCTGTGTTACTTCCATGTATTAGAAATGAACTGGATTGCAGGACCACTGAGTGGTCTCTGCGGGATGGCACTGTAAGGTGAATCTGCTGGGATGCCTGGCACTACGACCCCCCCCCTCTCACCCAGCCCAGTTGAAGCAGGCTCCATTTCCCCTCAGAGCATCACTGTCTCCTGGAATGGAGTTTGAGTCAGCTTTCCAGGACTTCAGTGCAACCCTGGGATAATCAACTTGCAGAGAGAAAAGGTGGATTTGGGTTGCTGATTTGGGGGATTTCAGTCCATGGTTTGGGATCTTGCTGTCTTGGGTCTATATCAAGGTGGTATATCATAGTAGGGCACGTGGCTAGAACTCAAAGCAGGGAGAAAAAGATAGGCGCCAAGGTTCCATAATGCCTTTGAAAGGTAAGTCTCCAGTGAGCCAACGCCTTCTATTAGTCCTACCTCTTAGAGGTTCCATCATCTATCAATAGTGTCAAGCTGGGGATGATGGATTTAACATCTGAGATTTCGGGAACACTCCAGAACCAGAATATAGCAGATAGAAACTGTACTCAGGCTGGGTGTGGTGGCGCATACCTTTAATCCCAGCATTTGTGAGGCAGAGGCAGGTGGATTTCTGAGTTTGAGGCCAGCCTGGTCTACAGAGTGAGTTCCAGGATAGCCAGGGCTACACAGAGAAACCCTGTCTCGAAAAACCAAAAAAAAAAAAAAAAAAAAAAAAAAAAGAAAAAGAAAGAAAGAAAAGAAACTGTACTCAGAGGAGAACAGTCCTTCTCCTAACATGTATTGGAACATACACTCTATATTGCCTATTTGAAGGCTCAGAGGGTGAAGCCTTCAGGCATGGCTCTTTGGTATGTTGGTGACTTTACATGGAAGGCAACGGAGTCTTTCTGTTCTGAGCCAGGGTCTTACTATGTAGCCCTGGCTGGCTGGGAAGTGCAGCGATTCCTTTGGCCTGTGTCTCTCAGGTGCTGGATTGTAAGCAGCGACCACCATCATGCCTGACCTTTTCATCTTTTTAAGAATAGATTCTTCAGAAGGAATTCTCTCGAGAAGAGTTCTTTCTTTGAGCATCCTCCTAACTCAAGAAAACTGATCCGTATCACGGGAGAGAGACTGTATTAGTTAATCTTCTGATTGCTGTGCTCCAATACCCAACAAGAAGCGCTTTATAGGAAAAAGGGTTTATTTAGGATTACAGATGAAAGGATATAACCCATCACCAAGGACAAGCTATAGGGCTGGACTGTGAGGCATCTGGACACTTGCACCCTTACATGATCAAGAAACAGAAAAGGGCAGGAGGTGAGGCCAGGCTGTATACATCAAGACCCAACGACCCACTTCCTCTAGTCAGGCTCCAACTCCTAAAGTCTCCACAAGACAAAACTAAACTTGGCTTAACACTAGGGTGGCTGAGGCAAGTGGATTTCTGTGAGTTCAAGGCCAGCCTGGTCTACATAACGAATTCCAGTCCAGCTAAGGCTTCATAGTGAGACCCTGTCTCAAACCAAACACAATAAACAAAATAGTATGGCTGTTGGGAATCAAGTGTTCAAACACAGGAGCCTAAGGCTTATTAACCTTCCCAAAGAGATTCCGGCTGAGCCTATCAACTGCTCTCTGAGGGTCTGCTATCTTAAAGTTGTCTCTATGGAGAAAGATAGCCTTTGCTCCCCAGTGTTGCCTCCCTTTGCCTGTGGCTTGTTGCCCCCTCCTCCCAGAGGCCTCAAGTCCCCACTTCTTTCTTTCTTTCTTTCTTTCTTTCTTTCTTTCTTTCTTTCTTTCTTTCTTTCTTTCTTTCTTTCTTCCTTCCTTCCTTCCTTCCTTCCTTTCTTTCTTTCTTTCTTTCTTTCTTTCTTTCTCTCTCTCTCTCTCTCTCTCCCTTCCTTCCTTCCTTTCCTTCCTTCCTTCCTTCCTTCCTTCCTTCCTTCCTTCCTTCCTTCCTTTCTTTCTTTTCTCTCTTTCTCTCTTTCTCTTTCTTTCTTTCTTCCTTCCTTCCTTTCTTTAGATTTATTTATTTATTTATTTATTTATTTACTTAATGTCTATATGAGTACACTGTACCTATACTGATGGTTGTGCGCCATCATGTAGTTGCTGGGAATTTGAGTTCAGGACCTCTACTCACTTCTGTCGGCCCTGCTAGTTTCGGCCTTAAGATTTATTTATTATTCTAAGTACACTGTAGCTGTCTTCAGACACACCAGAAGAGGGCATCAGATCCCCATTACAGATGGTTGTGAGCTACCATGTGGTTGCTGGGATTTGAACTCAGGACCTCTGGAAGAGCAATCAGTGCTCTTAACTGCTGAGCCATCTCTCCTGCCCCCCATTTCTTCTATGATTCTGAGTACTATATGTTTCATCAACTGTGCAGTCCTTCAGTTGGGTTTCAAATGTCCTGTGACTTCCCTGCACATGTGTGTTCTTCACATAGTCTTCCTCCTGCTCATCTGTCTATTGTCATCTTACTCTGAATGCTGAAACTGTGTGAAAGGAAAAAGTCAGAGAGGGGCGCTTTCAAGCTTTCCTACTTTGAAAGGAGGTTTCCTACTTTCAAGGAAGGGTTGCCTGGTTCTTTCCATTGGACCGGTCCTGTGACATGGCCAGCCAGGCTACCAGCAATGCTTTGTGTTCAGAGGCACGGCCCACTCACTGTGCATTGACTTGCCTTTGCTGATACCTCAGCCCTTCCTCAGCCTCTTCTTAGACAAGCTTCCTTGTAAACTCCCAGCACTCAGGGTCCTTCACCCAGCAAGGCTCCCGGAGGCCCAGCTCCAAGGCTAAGCCTCCAGTTAGACAAGGAGAAACAGACACAATCACAGCATATGGTTGGCTTTTTGGGTGGTGTGGGGGAGGTTATTTGGTCTTTACCAAGGAACATACACCTGTATAGGTAGGAGATCATTCCACAGAGTGACATACACTCCTGAGATAAAGTGGCCTGGCCAGGTGCCCTGCTTCCTGCTGGGTAGGAGTAAAAGTAACCAGAGGAATTCACACCTGATAGCCACGGCCACTGCCACACCTGAGCTTTGTCCCACAGGCACCCCCAGCTTATAGATGGAGGCTAAACAAAGCCAGACAACAGTTGACATGATAGCCCATGCTAGCCTCAAAATCACCATGGTCGCATTAAACTCTTGATCCTACTGCCTCTACTTTCCAATTGTGTCACCCAGCTTCTGTTCTACGATTCTGTCCCTGTGTGGTTAAAAATTGAAATGTCCACCCATTGAATGTCATATATGTATATTGGGGGGGCACTTGGTTACCAGGGGATGTGTGTTGGGGGATGGGATTGGATCCTGAGGGCTCTCTAGCTTTTGTTTTTGTTTTTGTTTTTGTTTTTATGATGCCCTTTTAACTATGGGGCAGTTCTCCATTGCTTGATGCAGGGGAATGTCATACATGCCGTACATCTCCATCAGTGGAGACCGTCCATGTGCACTCAGATCCTAAGTGCGCCCATTTCATCTGTCTTCAGGGAAAGGGAATCGTGGGCAGTCTCAGAAAGACAACTTGAGAGGTCCCAGCTCTGGGAGGCCTGTAAGTCCTCCTGCCCTGGCTCTGAGAGACCCTGCAGGCTGGCTTCAGGATGGAGGTGGCTTCCAAATGTACCACTATCAGGAGCCACTCCTTCGAAGCCTGTTTGGAGAACTCAGGCCCAGCTCCACTCCGATGTAGCCGGGGTCAGCTCTCCAGGGCCTCTTCATCCCAAATAGCCACCTCACTACTCCACCGAGTGGGTTCCGAGCAGCTCCAGGGACCGTGAAGAACAGGGAAGCAACGCCATTCTACTGCGGAGAAAATGGAGCCTCTGAGCCCTCCCTAGCTGAGTACCACCCTTGGCTCCTTCTCCGGTGCGACTTTCTGGGAGTCTGAATAGGAGAGGGCACGTGATAGTTGAACCTTCGGGGTTCAAGACACTTGCCCAAATGGTTGTCAAAAAAAGGAATTTAGAGTCCCACCCTCCTGTCCTCCCAGGAATCCTTTCTGAAGAATGCTGCCGTGTTCTTGGCAGCTGGTTCTTTCCCTCTCTCCAGGGCTTGGTGCAGGCTGGGCAAGCACTTCACCACGGGGCTATACATCCCCAGTGCCTGTGGGAGCTGGTTCTTGAAGGTGGAGCCTGTTGGGCTGGGTTCCTGGGGCCACTTCCTTAAGGAAGGGCCCTTGTGTGAATTCTAGATCCGTCTGGAGTGGGCGATCCCACAGACCAGTCGCTCCTTCCTCTGCAGGCTAAGCGGGCTCTGGCTCCTGCTGCGCCCTGGCATCTGTCTGCCACCGCCCAGAAAACTGATTGCCATGTTTGCAGCTTCTTTCCTTGTTTGGAAAGATCTGGAGGCAGGTGAGGCTGCAGGAAGAGCGGTAGTGACAGGTTGTGATTTGTGAGTTTAGGCATCCTGTTAGATCGGCCAGAGAAGGCTACTGCCTGGGAGTCGGGGCGTCATTGTGCCCTGGCCGACCCAGCTAGCCCCCTCTTCCCGGCTCACAAGATCCCCTCCCCCAGAGACGCCAGACTCCAACAAGGGTCTCACAGCCCTCCTCCACGGGCAGTCCTTTCCGACGTCTGGCTCAAATCTCTGGCTCTGGCACACGACCTGTCTTTATGCAGGTCCATTCCTGTGCTCTTAGAGGCATTCACCTAGACATCAGTCACGTTGGGATTTTTTTTTTTCTCTGTGCCTGACAAGGCAATTTGCGAGGCGCGAGGCTCTCTCTCCCTCCGGTACGATGCTAAGTGGGAACCGAGGGGGTGGATGTGGGGGTGTTCTAAAGAGATACCCAAATTAAACATCCAATCTGCCATGTCCTGTGTCATTCAACACGATTCATCTTCTCCCGAGCTCCCCGCTGGGACGGCTCCCAGAAGCCTTTGGACGTGGAGATGCGGTCTTTAGCAACGCTGTTTAGCAGCCTCCTCCGCTAGGCAGAACAAATGGACGCCCGCGGTGCCCCCGCCCCGTTGTCATTCAAAGAGCCTCGGCACATCTGCGCTCCGCGGCTTGCGAAACGGCTTCCCAGGTTGAGGAGGACCGAGGAGGGATTCTAGCCTACTATGACAGGAGGGACTTGGGAGACACTAGAGACCCGCTTTCAACTTCCACGGTCTGCTGCTCTAACCCAGCAGGGGCTTGAGCCGGGAGCAGAGAGAACGGTTTGTGGCTGTCCACGTTTACACATCCTGGAGCCCACGGGGGACTCCGCCACTACCTTTTAGCCTGTTGTGCGCTTCATGGGAGTTAAGCGTGTGTCTTCCTTCGGCCTTGCAGACCTGCTCTTCACGACTAAGAGGCGGAGCTCAGAGGACACCTCTTAATCGGAAAAGGTTTTCTGATGTCTAGTCTGTAGTTGGCAAAGTTTCTCCCAAGCTCCCTAGGTTCTGGGACTCACCGGACAATATCCTCATCCAGCCAGTGGGAGGCACTCTGCCTTGGTTGAGGAAGGCAAAGAAGGTTGGTAGTAAAACAAAACTCGACAAACAAACAAACAAACAAACAAAAATGGTGCCTGTCTGGGAAGATCAGAAGAGAGGGATGGAGGCTGGAGAGATGGCTCAGCCGTTAAGAGCACCGACTGCTCTTCCAGTGGTCCTGAGTTCAGTTCCCAGCAACCACGGTGGCTCGCGGTTATCTGTAATGGGATCTGATGCCCTCTTCTGATGTGTCTGAAGACAGCTACAGTGTATTCACATAAAATAAATAAATCAATCTTTTAGAAGGAGGAGAGGGAGAACAATTGAGGGGTGGGAAGCAGAAGACCCTAGACGTGCTGGTCTCCTGCCTCGGGTGCTCAGGAGGCACCTAGCCCTTCACCTAACTGCCTAGGCCAAGGTGACCCAAGGCCTGCAGCCCAGTGCCTGCAGTACTCCTCACTGCTATAATAAACATGCAGCTTCATGTTTCCTAGACAAGGCTCCTCCAACTGGACTACAGGAGAGGGTTAAAGAGGAGGGAAACAGCTGGCCAGAGTTTCCTGGAAAATACGGTTCTTCTTGGGCCTTGTGAAGCAGGTACTCGGGAGTCTGCGGCAGGGGACCCAAAGGTCAAGACAAACCTAGGCAACTTAGAAGAACACTTTCTCAAAATAAAAAGTACAAGTGGACCTAAGGTATATAGCTCAGTGGTAGAGCACCTACCTGCTTATAC